>NC_134874.1:56179485-56449485 GCF_049852395.1 Peromyscus maniculatus bairdii
GCAGCGGGAAATTCCTCATCTTGAGTAACTGTATTAAATGGCCACATGCAGCTGGTGGCCACAGAGCTGGAGGCCTGGATGAGTTCTTTCCCAAAGGACAAACCATGCCAACAACACACTTGGGAAGAAAACTCTTTAGAGGGGAAGTCACGCCTCTGGACGGAGCGGCGCAAAGGCTCCTGGGTCTGTTACACTGGAGACTGGTCCTGACTTTTCACAGCAGTGATTGACAGTTGTGTCTTTTGTTATTGCTGAGAACCACGCAAATGGCCTAAACATATGTCTGTGCCAACGGGGAATTAAAAGGCAGGTGGGTGAAAGTTGACTAAGCATGGTAGAGGGAACCAGACTCGAGACCCTCGGCTCTGTCTGGACAGCTTCCAAGGCTTTTTCCCACGACCCTCCCCAGGGAAGGACTTGAGAGAGGGAAATGACGCGGTCCGTGTTATAAGAGGAACAATTGAAGGAGGCGGCCTCGCATCTTCTCCCAACAGTGAGCAGGCCGCTGCAGCCAACCAGACAGCAAGGGACAGGCCCTGCAGATGATGGCCGAAATGACCTCTGGGTGTGCACATCCCATGTCCCTTTCCCACCATTCAGCAGAAGCTGATGAGCATGGCTCAAAATGTGAAATAACGAAATGGGAGTAGTTGGAGCCAGGACTTGAATTTCCATTCCCACCGGTAGGAAGGGGAACTTGTGTTTATTTACAGGAACACCACCATTGAGTCTGAGGAGACAGGCTGCTGTTTGGAGGAGAGAGCCTGTGGTGGGGAGAAATCACTAAATGCATACCCAAGGGACCTGAGTTCCTGGTATTCTGGGGCCAATACCTCTGTCACTTCCATTTCCTCGCTGGTAACAAAGCAAAAGCCTGGGATCTCACCAGGTGGTCACAATGTGTATGTGAAGGCCCCACTCGCAGAGGTGGAGTGCTAACTAAAGGCTAGCCTGCCGCATGGGTGCAAATCTAGACAGGAGCGTGGCTTCCTGACCCTTTGCTTGTGGTGGATCTGGTGTGCCTCCTAACCTAAATACTGATTTGAGGAAGGCAGAACCACCATAACCTCGGGCAAGAACAGTGGGGACTTCTCCACCCACTGTGCGTTCTCTTCCTAGGCATTGAAGAGGGCGACCATCAGGCAGCGGATCGACCAAAGCAGTCGCCACAACAATGTGTTCCACAGTGTTCTTAGGATCAGCAACGTGCAGCGCCATGACAGGGGACTCTATACCTGCCGCGTGAAGAGTGGGTCATCGTTCAGATCGTTCAACACCTCCGTGCATGTGTACGGTAAGCAGCAGAAGTCAGACATGCAGACTCACACTACGCTTTCTGAGCGGTCTAGGCATTAAGAATTGGCAAAAAAGAAAAAAAAAAGTCAATGTTCTTTTCACTAAGAGTTACGCAACCGTGAACGAAGGCTGCTTCCCTTGAGCCGCCAAAGGCAAATTAAGCACACTTCATACTCTTTAAATTGAATACTTTTGGGAAGAGGGAATGGAAAGATTGTAAAAGTCTGAGGTGGGGGAGGACCAGAGCAAAACAATGTCTTCTGGATGGGACAAGACCACACATTCATGACCCCATGACAGTTGTGGTTGTCTGCACAGGGCCTGCACAAGACCAAGCCAGTTAACATTCCCACGTGGCTACGGAAGGGATTCACGAGCTCGTACCCCTAACTGAGGAGCTGTGGACAGCTAATGGCTTCTGCGTGGGGGGGGGGGTGGGGGGGGGGGGGGTGTTGATGTCAGTTTTCTTTAAGGGTGTGGCCCCTTGTAGGTCATTGTGCCCATGCAGATGGCTCCACGCCCACAAGTATATAGCCAGCACGAGCTGGAGTTGATGGGTTATTAAATAAAAAGAGAGGATATTTAAATAAAAGAGAGGATATGAAGTCGGGGAGTGGGGAGGAGATGGGTTAGATCTTCAAGGAATTACCACAAGGAGAAGGGGAGGAGAATATGATCAATAGCGAGTGTGTGAAATTCTCAAAGATGAATGTTAACTTTTAAAAATACTGCCTTTGATGTGGACAGTCTTGATTTTGGATGCTTCGATTAGTAACGTAGATTGTAAGGCAGTCACGATTTCCTCATTTACTGTTCCATATGACCAAAGCTGAACCTGTGGACCAGTTTTACTTTATCTGGGGGAAATTCCCCGGATACTACCATGAGGTGGATGTAGAAAAATACGATAAATCACCTGGAATTCATGATCTTCTGCAACTTGTCTAAGGACCACGGAATGCCCAAACAGTTGCTTGATCATGAGATGTAAATTCTGTAAGGACAACGAAAGACTTTGTGTTCATTGCTGCGAAGGAAAACAGTGTTCTGAGAAGAGCCCCCATGCTCTTGGAGACACTTTCTGCCCTTTTACCTTCCGGAGCTTGACTTTTCAGCCCAGAGCAACTTTCTCCATCTTCATTGTATCAGCTAGGTAGATTTTAGAAATCCTGTCCCTTGTCATTGTGGGAGATACTCCGGTCGCCTGTACGCTGCTTTACGTCTCTAGGACTTGCTGGCAGTTGACCTGAAGGCATCACTCGTCGGTTGGCACTTGGGCTCCTGGACAGGCTCCAGCATGTTTCATTCGTTGACTTCATCTCTCTTAGGGAAGGGGTGAGCGTATGTTGAGTAAATGCATCCTTTCCTGATGCACTATCATTTCTTCTTTCAAAGGAAAGGGATTCATCAGCGTGAAGCATCGGAAGCAGCAGGTGCAGGAAACCATAGCGGGAAAGCGGTCCTACCGTCTGTCTATGAAAGTGAAGGCCTTCCCCTCGCCAGAAGTCGTATGGTAGGACTGCAGTCATTTCTGTATCGGTTAAGATGATTTTTATAAGTGGGGACTTAGGAACTTCAGTGGCTCCCATTCCTGAAAGACAGCAAGCGAAGGTGTTTGGGGCAGCTCTGGAGAGGTGGACATGGTGCTGATGTCTGGGTGGTGGCACCGGGGAGGGCTGGATGGACCTGGAAGCGGTGCCCAGGGGTGAAGCAGGAGTTGAGGGGTTTGAGTGCCCGCTCAGTTCGGCAGTCGCTCACACATACCTAATCCCCGCATCTCCAAACCTTCCTATGATGTCAACGTCCTTTGAATGAGATGTGCTGGGCAATAACAGAGGCATCTTGAATGTGTAGCATGCTCTATTAACCCTGAAGAAGTGGGCCCTTGTAATGAGGATGCCAAAAATAATTCCTTTATGTGTAGCTGGGTTGAAAGTCCCAGCCTTGGCTTAAAATTTCAACAAACATTAATAGCGGCAGGACTCACTCATGGGTAGGTGTAGACAAGTGGACCTACTTGAATTAATTACGGTTTTCTTTGGCTTGAAGTATTCAGAAATACCTTACACGATTTTTTTCTTTAAAAAGTCAGACCAGTACAGCACCCACGTAAAACAATGCAATCTGTCTTAAATCTGCAGTCATTTTGCTAAATTACTTTTTAATGCCATTATCCTTGGCTTAAATCACTACATTTTAAACAAAAGGTCCACTCACTGTTGATTAGAAAAACAATCCATACAATAGAGAAGCACTGCCATTTTGGAAAATCCTCACAAGAATTTGGCCCTCAGTCCTTCAGTGTTTATTTGCAGCTAACTCACTTTTTTTTTTTTTTTTTTTTTTTTTGCCAGGGGTGGGGGCGTGGCGTTCAAGATAGGGTTTCTCTGTATAGCCCTGATTATCTACCAATGTCTCAAATTCATAGAAATCTACCTGCCTCTGCCTCCTGAGTGCTGGGCTGGGATTAAAGGCGTGCGCCACTACACCCAGCTCCTAACTCAAATATTTAATAGGAAATTAAATAACAAGTTGAAACCATGTACTAAATCTTCACAGCATTGTAGTGGGAAATAAATGGATATTTTTATTTTATAATATCTAAAAAGTTACTAAAACGTTATAATTTTCTTGCTAGACATGCAAAAGTATGGTTTAAGAAAAGAAGAATTGTTAAATTTAATAGAACAGTTGGTGGTAATTTAATGAGCAGGCAGCATACTCATTCCTTCATATCTAAACACACCCTTGTCTGTCCATGCTGGTTTATTCAGTAACAGAGTAGCAAGGAACAATACAACAAAATAGCCACTTTTGAAACGATGCCTTGTTAGTAGGATGCAACTAAAACAATACCAACATGCTGTTTGTGATCCCAGCATAGCCATTTTAACTGACTCGGAACTTGTCCCCAGAGAGCTTGTCCCCAGGTCTGCAGGCCTGACTAAGAACCATTTCTACCTCTTTCTACAGCACAGTACACGCCCTAAAAATGAAAGGGCCTGTTGTGCATTTGAAATCACAGGGCTGGAGAGATGGCTCAGTGGTTAAGAGCACTGGCTGCTCTTGTAGAGGCCCTGGATTCGCCTCCCAGCACTCACAAGGAAGTTCACAACCACCTATAACTCAGTTTCGGGGGGTCCAGCGCCCTCTTCTGACTTCTGTGGGTACTGCACACACATGGTGCACATAGGTGCATGCAAGCAAACACTTAAACATCAGACAAAAGTAAGTCTTTAAAAAACAACAAAGTATAAAATTAAGCCATAGACTGAGTTCGAAGGGGTCTTGAGAACTTCTAGAAGTCTTGAGGGACACGAGCTCAAGATAGATAGTCACTGATGATTATCTGCCATCACACCTGTGACAGCATGCAGATAGGGCCAGGCCAGGCCAGGCCTCCCGAGTCTCACTACAAACAGATGACATCAAGGCATCGATTCTACATTAAAAACATCTTTAAATTCCTGCTGCCTGGCACCTCTCATTGTTCTTCCTCAAGGGGGATTATCTTGATTTCACGGCAGTGTCTCTGTGAAAGGGACAATTGGTGTGACCATTTGTGTAATTAATAAGAACTCCACATGAGCCCACAATGGGAGCGTCTATTTTTAATTTTTATCAGATCTAGCTGATCTGACTTATAAAAGCGCTTGCACTGCTCATGGAGCCTTAAAGAAACCCTTGAGGAACAGCTTGACCCACTCAGACCGGAGCCTCTGAGTTGGTACTTAGGTCTCACTGGCTACCAACCCCCTCGTGGGTATGTACAGCCACTACTTTCTCTTCTTCATTCATTCAGTCCTTCCTCTTTGTGGACAAAGAGGAAAATCTATCCAGTTTAAATCTCTCACTTGACTTTATTAAACAGTTAGTGTCTGAAGTTTTTTTAAAAGAAAAACCAGTGCTCATGTCCAAAGACTCAAAATGAATCCACTTGAGGTCTCAAACTGAAATGGCAAATGCCACCGAAGTGACATCATGACATGAATGACCTGACTTACCCACCATGCTGTTAACCCCAGGTTAAAAGACGGCTCACCTGCAACGGAGAAGTCTGCTCGCTATTCGGTGCACGGCTACTCACTAATTATCAAAGATGTCACCACCGAGGACGCAGGAGATTATACGATCTTGCTGGCCATAAAGCAGTCAAACCTATTTAAAAACCTCACTGCTACTCTGATTGTAAATGGTAAGTTGAATTTCACCTGATCTTTGCGTTCTATGGCTATTATTGACAATTTGTGAGTTCAAAGTCAGTATAAACTGTCAAAGAAAACAAACTTTCAAAGTATTTGTTTTTGAATTTAGTTTAGTTTATCTTATGAGTGTTTTGCCTGCATTGGTGTATGCACGTATGTGTGCCACATGCATACTGGTATCTGAGAAGGTCAGAAAAGGATGTCAGGTCCCCTGGACTTGGAGTTGCAGATGGTTGTGAGCCACCAGGTAGGTGCTGGGAACCTGACCTGGGTCCTCTGCAAGAGCAGCTGGTGCTCTGAACTGCTGAGCCGTCTCTCCAGCCCCACATGAATTTTTATATTCTTAAACTGTTTCTAGTGGTTAGGCTGAAGTTCAGTGGTAGAGTACCTGCCTCGTAAGTACAGAGCCCTGGGTTCCAGCCCCACAGAAAAACAAAGGAAAAAGTACTGCACTTCTGACCCATGGCAACTACTTCATCTTTTCTGGTTGGTTGGTTGGTTGGTGGGTTGGTTGGTTGGTTGGTTGGTTGGTTGGTTGGTTGGTTGGTTGGTTTTTTGAGACAGGGTTCCTCTGTGTAGCTCTGGCTGTCCTGGGACTCACTCTGTAGACCAGGCTGGCCTCATACACAGAGCTCTGCCTGCCTCTGCCTTCCGAGGGCTGGGATTAAAGGCGTGTGCCACGATGCCCATCTATTACTTCTTGTTTTCTTACCTCCTGCAGACAAGGTGGCTTTGACTTATTACCATCACGATATTCATACTGTGGAATCAAATGGGCATTTTTCTACATAATATGAGCGTTTGTTTGTGGTGGTGTTTCCTGACATCAAACCCCACCTGACCGGTCGGTCTCTCATGCGAGAGATTCAGGAGGAAATCCTTGGCTCTGCCCTTGACTTCTCACTGCTCTCTCTCTCCTCCTCTCCAGCGAAACCTCAGATCTACGAAAAGTCCGTGTCGTCCTTTCCGAGCCCGGCTCTCTACCCACTGGGCAGCAGACAAGTCCTCACTTGCACCGTGTATGGGATCCCTCAGCCTGCAGTCACGTGGTTCTGGCACCCCTGTTACCACAATCGCTCCAAAGAAAGGTAGGGATGGTAACTTCCTGAGGAGTTTTCAAAGATTAACTAGATTCTCGATTGGCCGCAACTGGGCATCACCGGATGTATACTGAATTGGGGGCAGAGGTTTTCCCTGCATTCAAGCAGGTAGACAACAGCTGTTGATTCTCATTGAAGACGCCCTACCCTGGGCTCATGGGATCTTTTTTTTTTTCTCTCTCTCTCTCTCAAGTAAACGGGAACATGGGAGAGAACCAAGGTTTCCCTGGGACCTGGGAGCTGTCACGTGACTTGGTTAGAGCTTGCCTGAGCCTCTTCCCAGTTGAGTGGCAGTGCCAAGAGCCCTCTCTCACTCTGTCACTTACCTGGTCTTCCCATCCTTCGTTTTCTCTTCATTGGCTGGAATCCAAGGTCTTCCCAACACATGGCTACTGTTTCCTCTTTCCGGCTTGGCTCACGCTTTTCCCTCTGTCTGAACTTTGCTTCCACCCATTGTCTGTCTCCTAAGAAGTTGGTTTTTATCAAGCCCCAAGGCTCTTGTGGTACCGTCTCTGTGAACCCTCTGGACCGCCTCATTCCAGCTCATTTCTCCCTCCGAGGGGTGTGCTGCAGCTATTCACACACCATCATTGTTACGTCAGTCCACGCGACTCGGTTTGTCTGTCTCTGGGCTCTGGGTCCGCTAACTACAGCCACCCAGCAGATAGTCAGTAGCTGCTGCACAGTGAATGCATCCCTGCCCTCTGTCAGCGAGGAGGCATTTCCTTACATCCTGTCTGTGACTGAGCCCAGTTTGTTTAGTCTAGAGAGATGATACCTGTGCTGGTTCATGGGAGCTAATTGGAAGAAGAGGAACAGAACGGACAAATACCATAGGGAGATGCCATTGAAAGTGCCCATGGGTTACCATTATGCCCATCTAGTCTCCTTATTGCTTTTAACCCTGCCTGGAGAGTGCTGGGGACAATAACTGTTAAAGCAAAGCAAGCAAACTTCCAACCTAACTTGATAAGCAAGGGCCGGGCGGTGGTGGCGCACGCCTTTAATCCCAGCTCCCGGGAGGCAGAGGCAGGCGGATCTCTGTGAGTTCGAGTCCAACCTGGGCTACCACGAGAGTTCCAGGAAAGGCGCAAAGCTACACAGAGAAACCCTGTCTCAAAAACAAAACAAAACAAAACAAAACAAACAAACAAACAAACAAAGTAAGCAAGGGGTAATTCTGTGATGGCTGTTTGGTTTCCTAGGATGTTCCTGCAATCCTGATTCTTCATCTGTGTCTTAATCCCTTGTTTAGGACACAGTATAATGATAATGGAAAGTTGCTGTTGAGTGAAGGAATTCATGCAAATCAGCTCTTTCCACAGAAGTCTGAGTTTTCATTTGAGAGTCATTTTCTAAAAATAGAAATAGAAGTTGCTAAACATTTAGGCCTTAGGGATGTTTCATTGAGAACACAAGCGACCTCCTGAGACAGTATATCACTTTGCTAGTTTGAGTTAGGCACCAATCCCTATGTAGGGGGTCCATCTGTTTCAAGAATTGATATTTGTACTAACATGCAGATAAGTGAAATAATAAAAACTGGTCAGTGTAGGAAAAAAGTTTAGAGTCACATTTTTATGAAATAGCATAGCCCTTTGTAGACTTTTAAATTTTTGTTTCAATAACAGCAGATCTAAAATTTCAACTCTTGTCTTACTAAATTTTAACAGTAACTGTTAGAAAAATGCAGTTATGAGGGATGGGGCACCATGAGTCTGGGGTTGACGATGCTAATGAGATATGACTGGGAAGAGGGGGCTCAGCTGGAAGCATTGCTCCCCATTTTAGTCTCTGTGGTGTGTGAGATCTTTCTCCCCTTCCGTGGAGGATGCTCACCAAGTCCAGGAAAAACGTCTTACTCCTTTTTGAAGAAAAACACTTCAAACCTTAAATGTCTGTTGACTATCTGAATTATTCTGTTAAAGTCAATTTATTATTCTTAAATTTAATTTAATAATATATAAGATAGATCATACATGGGGGCTGGAGAGATGGCTCAGAAGTTAGGAGCACTGAATGCTCTTCCAGAGGTCCCGAGTTCAATTCCCAGCACCCACATGGTGGCTCACAACCATCTGCAATGAGATCTGGCACCCTCTTCTGTATACATAATAAATAAATTTAAAAAAAAAGATAGATCATACATGGAAGATTTGGCTCTTTTCCATGATGGTTCTTTTTTTTTTTTTCTTTTTTTTTTACTATGGCTTTGCTTGAAATTGTCTGCTGAAACTGTATACACATGTAAGCAGCTTTGGTTCTTCGGTCAGAGGGTACTGACTGAGCACCTGGCTGAGGCTTGGTGCTTGGTGGCTAAGTGAGAGATATGCAGAGTCACCAATGAGACTTTGACACACTGAAAATAGCAAAACAGCTTCATCACACTGTGTTGGAGAAGAAAAACCTGGCTTTATACCCAAATGAAGTCCTCTGACATTACTAAAAATTTACAAGTGTCTTCGTGTAGACATATTTTATATGCTTTGATTAACTTAGATTCATCTGTAGATAGGAACTTTCATTAGTGGCATGAATCGGCATGTTTTGTTACACTTACTTTGAGTTACATATTTGCATTTTAGTATTTCCCACGATCTTTGGTTATAAATATGCCTAACATTTTAGGATTATTTTATACATAATAACTATATATGTACAGAATAATTATTAATGCTTAAATTTGAGACTCTTGTTCAAGGGCATATTTACACATGGCCACAGCTCAAGCAGTAGTTTATTTTGGTATTCCCAACATTATTAATTGGTTTTCTGTGACCAGCCACTTAATATACCCAATTTAATACAAAAAGAGAGATTCAAACTACTTAAATTTCAGCATTTCCTAGAGTCTGACAAATATTTTAAAACTTCAGAAATACAATGCAGCTAGAAATTTCTTACTTAAAAATATGTGGTAGAATGCTTTATGCAAATGAACTTTGTTTCAACTGAGTAATACTGTGGTTTCTGTTCTCCCTATAATTCATTCTTGTGAAGCATTAATAAGAAACCCTGGTGGGCTATTACACAGTAGGGTAGCTATAAATAACAATTATATGTTCTGTAACTCAAAAAATTTTGCAAAAGAATTCTCAATGTTCTTTTCACAAAAAAAAAAGAAAGATAAATGTTTCAGCTATGTTTAACATGATTTAAACACACTGCAATTTATATGTGTATGGAAGTTTCACATAGCACCCTATTATATGTCTAGTTTATAGGATTTTATGCATCATCTTAAACACAACACAAAGAATAAAGTGAGGGTATTATTTAAATTTGTATAACTAATGAGCAAGAAGAAGTGACTGAATGTCTCCCATGTCCCTTTCCTATGCATTTGTATGGTAAAGTGCTCAGAGCAGAAGACAATTTCTTGCGAATGTTTGGTAGAATTGAAGGAAATTCTCAGCACTGAGTGAAGAGGGTTTGGAGACTAGTTTTCTTTATCCTTAACAACCAACAGAGACTTCTAGATATTTGCTAACTCTCTTCCATGTTAGCCTAGCATCAACTTAGGAAGCTTCCATGAGAGTATTCAATGTTGGATATCCTTCTCATGACCTCTGTTAACATGAAATAAAGATGATTAAACAAATTCAATGTTAGATATCCTTCTCATGACCTCTGTTAACATGAAATAAAGATGATTAAACAAATTCAATGTTAGATATCCTTCTCATGACCTCTGTTAACATGAAATAAAGATGATTAAACGTACTTCACAGGCAGAGGTAACATGTCTGGGGAAAGTCTATGGAGATAAAAATTGGAGACTAGGCTCTTCCAAGCATATTGAGGACCACATTTCTCAGAGACCCATCTGCTCGTAAGGAACATTGAGGGAAAATGTTTGCATACATCAGAGCTAATTTCACAACATGAGAAATGTTAATGACTATTTCTGAAAAGTGAATAGAGATGATGGGAAGTCAGATGCAACTTCTCTGTGCTTTAAAAATAGAAATCTCGTAAGTCTAGGGGGAAATAAGCAGGTCAAAGGAGGAAAAATTAAGGAACTAGGAAGAGTTAAATAAAAGTAAAAGGAAGGGCCGGGCGGTGGTGGCGCACGCCTTTAATCCCAGCACTCGGGAGGCAGAGGCAGGCGGAACTCTGTGAGTTCGAGGCCAGCCTGGACTACCAAGTGAGTTCCAGGAAAAGGCGCAAAGCTACACAGAGAAACCCTGTCTCGAAACCGCCCCCCCCCCCCCCCCCGCAAAAAAAAAAGTAAAAGGAAGACCAGAGAGGTGCTCTGGGAATGTGATTCAGCTCCACTCAGTGACCATCCGATTCATCCTTTCCCACCCTGGCAGGAAGTGGTCTTGCCCTACCCTGCATGCATAAGGCTGGGTAGGGCAGAACAGGCTGGTGAACCAGCTGCCTTTCCTGTAGTCCACACTCAATTCTTGGAATTCACTTGGCCCTTAATTTTAAAGAATAAAATAGGGTTAAGCCTCCTGGGCCAGGAGTGTTTGTCTGCTTGTCTGTGTATGCATCAGATGCATGCAGTGCCTGTGGAGACCCAAAGAGGGCATCGGATCTCCTGGAACCTGAGTTTCAGATGGTTGTGAACCGTTGTGTGTGGGTGCTGGGCCTGAACCCAAGTCCTCTGCAAGAACAGCCAGTGCTCTTAACCACTGAGCCACCTGTCCAGCCCCAGGCATCGTTCTTGACGGCAAGTCCCCGATGAGCTCTGTCTCAGCACTAGTGATTCGCGTGGGAAGGGAGATTTAGAGAAGACTGTGCAGGGCAAAGAGGCTGGTCTCTGTATTGACCAGTGACAGACTGACAAGGAGTCCCTTCCTGGGGACTTGGGGTTCCTGAGAGAGGGTGAGGAGAGGAGTTTGGGTACTGTCTGTCTGCTCCCCGTCATCAGATCTGTTCTCTCAGGAAGACTCTGGATGTTCAAAGGCTGCTTTTGCTTGCATGTGTTTCAGCACCGACGGGACCTTCGGGTACCGGACTAACGGATGTTTGAGCTCATTGTGTTAATCCCCATAGGCATGAGGTCAGGGGTGCGCTTCAGTTGGGTTCTGACACATTCTGCTAGCTTAGGCCATCTCCTATACTAGGAGCCAGAACAACATGGTTGTTTTAGGTGTGTTTTCTCTCTCTCTTTTTTTTTAAAGTGTATCTGGGTCTTTACTATAGGGCCCAAGCCACTTTAATTCTCTACCGGCCATACTTTTTGGCAGCTCGCCACAAACTTAAACACACTCAGGGAGGAGTAGTTGCGGCCATCAGGATGGCCTGTGGGCATGACTGTGGGACATTTTCCTCACTGCTGATTGACATGGGAGGACCCAGCCCACTGTGGGCAGTGCCATGTCTAGGCAGCTGGGCCTGGGTTCTGTAAGAAAGGTAGCTGAGCAAGCCAGAGGAAGCCAGCCAGTAACAGAGGTCCTCCATGGTCCAGCTTCAGTTCCTGCGTGGACTTCCCTGGATGGCAGACTGACTTGTAAGCCAGATAAATCCTTCTCTTGCCCACAAGTTGCTTCTGGTCAGTATTTTATCACAGCAATAAGAGGGCTAACTGGGAGACCATCTAATGGTCACAGTTCCAGAGTAATAAATAACATTGATCATGTGTAATAGACACATTACAGAGCATACTAAGTTGGCCTCTAAAATAGAGAAAATGTTAGATAGCGTTGACTTCTTTGCAAAAATGTCATTTTTAAGAATCAACTAGGCTGGTCATGGTGGTGCACACCTTTAATCCCAGCACTTGAAAGGCAGAAGCAGGTGGATCTCTGTGAGTTTCAAGCTAGCCTACATAGTAAATTCCAGCCCAGCCAGGCCTATGTAATAAGATCTTGTCTTTAAAAAGGCAGTGATAGCCAATGACATGTTTTAGGAATTGCATTAATATTACGTATATCACATAGATTGACTTTGCATGCCCTCAGTGTTCAACCCAAATGTGTACTGTCCACCATCTCATACATAAATGTGCAGTAGCTGCTGGCCATGTTAAACATCACTCGTCATTTGATTGTGTAGGACCCAACTTGTTTGGTGGTTGCTTATTGGACAAATGTGTGTACCTGCAGAATATCTATTATGTACTATTGTGGAGCTAGAGACCGAGCCATCAAGGAAATGGGTTCTATTCTTGGCACCGCCCCTGACCTCTGTGGGACCCTGGCCAGTTAGTTAATCTGAGCAACTTCCCCTCTGTAAATGGCAGTTCCTGGCTTCCCCTCTCCTCTCATTCCCAGGAATGGAGGAGCTCAATGAAAAAAAAAAATCACTTTAAATAACACATTCACTGTAGTCGGAAGTTTTTCTGTGTCCTGCCAGGTCCCACAGCCGCTCAGACCCAAGCAAACACACAGAGGCATATATTATTTACAAACTGTATGGTCTGTGGCAGGCCTCTTTCTAGCTAGCTCTTATATCTTAAATTAACCCTATTAAATTAATCTATGTATTTATTGCCACATGTTCCGTGGCTTTACCTGCTTCCCATTACATGTTGCTCCTTGGGCGGCTGGCTCATATCTCTTCTCTTATGCCTTTCTTCTTCCTGTCTATCTGCTTGTATTTCCTGCCTGCCGCTAAGATGCCTTGCCATAGGCCAGTATAGCTTTATTTATCAACCAATCAGAGCAACACATATTGACAGCATACAGAAAGACCTCCCACAGCAGTTCACCTTTAAAAAAAAAAAAAAAAAAACCCATGAAATAACATCCCAGCTGATGTACATGGATAGTGCTGTCTCGTGGCTTATAAATGACTAATTACCTTGACCAGGAACTGAAGATTAATGACAAATGAACCGCATCTTAGCTGATGAAAGAAGGATGCTTACGTAGGTAATATTCTGCCGAATAGAATGGTCTCTGTTATTTTAACACAAATCATTACCAAGTAAGAGAGAAGGTGATGGGGCTCGTGATGCTCAGTGGTAGAGCACTTGCCTAGTGTATATGAAGCCCTAAATTATGCCGAGAGAGGGGGGGTGTGTGTGCAGCCATCCCCCACCATCAATGTCAGCCCTGGTCCTCACTTCTGCTAGCCTGGACCATCTCTGGCAGCCACAGTTCAGCAGAGGCATCACCACTTTCTGTCTGGCTCCAAAATGTTCCCTGCTTTATTTGTTCTTTTTCCCATGAGCCCCCTCAGGATGGAAAATACAGCACTAAAGTCTCCACTTGTAGAAGGCTGTGGAGTACAATCATCTTTATGCCTCTCTTAGCTCTGCTGGTGGGTTTTCCAAGAAAAACTCAATCGGTCTGTGATAGACCCTAAAATCGCTGTTTCTAAAACTCTTAAGTGGGTCACATATGGAGCCTAAACTAATTACGTATTTTAGAAGACAAGTAGAGAATTATGGTCCCTGCCAGTCAACGACACTTTGACATCCCATTCCTGAGACACTCCATAGAGGGGTTTGTGGGTGCACATCCAGAGCAAGCTCACTGGTTCAGGACTGAGTGAGGTTCGCCCTTCGCTCCTCGGGAGGAGGGGTGGCCTAGAGAACCAGGGAACGATGAGCCCCTGAGAAGCTGATTCTAATTGCTTCTCTCTATTGTTTACATCTGCACATCGGCGAGCAAAGCAAGCCGGGATCATTAGGGCTGTGTCAGGGATAGGTCATTCTGGAGAATCCTAGTTTGGGCATCAGGATGCAGAATGAACAAGACACAAACAAAACAATTGTCACCGGTAGTTAATTAGAAGTGTCCTGGAGGACCCAGCTGAATGGACGGCTGGCAAGGACGTCTGCTATTTTTCCGCCACACCGCTTTAGGTCTTCTATTGGGCTTTCTTTCTTCAGGAGAGTTTGCGTAATTAAATGGAAAGAGTGCGCATGTCCCGCAGGCAAAATGTAGGTCAGATGTCTGAGGGAAGCAGTCATTTAAGAAAGCTGCATCCCGACAAATACGATCACTTCCCTCCTGTTTTAGTATCTACCGCATTCTTCTTAAAGAATCTGAAACTTTACACCCCAGTGTCTGACATACACTCTCCGCCGGGTGTGTCTAGGTATGCAGGCTCGAATCAGACATGCTGTGGGGATGTCTGATTTTAACCGGCCACAGACAAAACGTAGAGCTCAGTTTAGGACTTGAGAAGACCAGCTGCCCAGAGCAGGGCGTTGGAGAGCAAACTAAGCCATCTCAGACGGGAAACTTCTCACTAGTCGGGAGCAAATGTTCACTTCCTAATGAGACACTTCTTGCGTTCTCTGGGGTAATTGTGGGATGAGGAAGCACATACTGCCCAACGTGAATGTCCAGACAACAGCGCCTATTAATATTTCCTACAGTCCTGAGAACAGAAGAGCTACTTTATCTTCCAGACAAATGCCCCTTCCACTTGCCCATGCTTTATAAAAAATTTCTTTCTTTTCCCATCTTCATACTACTGCGGTGAACCCCACAAGTAATTGTTTCTAATGAATTAACTGTCTCCTATAATTGCTATCAAACATTTCATTATGTGTTTTAAATTAAGCCAGAAGGCTGTGTCCTAGGAAGTCTTTGCTGGATGGGTTTTATTGTGGTCTTTTCAGCAGGGGTCGATATAGTTTCCCAGGATTCATGGTAGCAAAAGACAGTGCCACACAATTTAAGAAAGTGCCTGAAGAGCATGGGCAGCGCCTTTCGGGTTAGCCTTGGCCACGGAGAGAGAATTTTAAATATGGGGTGAGCATTTTTATTGTGAATCTGGAGACTGATAATCTGACTCAAGATCCTTAGCTAGTGGATGACAGACTGGATCGTATATCTGTGCTTGGATGAGAACATGCAGGAGCCGTCGACCTGGTGGATTTGGTTGTTGAAAGACAGGCTTTAGTAGGCAGTTTTAATGTAACTCAGTGCTACTTCAGCACAAAACCAGAACCTGGTGAATGGAGATGGGAGGTGGGGGAGGATGTGGCTGTAGCCTCAGTGGTACCCGACAGTGCACACCTACCCTAGCCCTTGCTTTTTACACTCCTTATAGAAGGCTCTTAAGGCAGTGCTCTACTGAGTTGTAGGTTTGATTGGCGTGGCCCTCTGGCATCAAAAGCTCTGTCCATCTCTTTCATGTGCATCCTCTCTAGTCCACAGAGTCATTCTCTGTGGGAGTTATGATTTCTTTCGTTTTGCCATAACAAGCCCGAAGCTCAGAGTGTTTCTCGGGTATTTTCAGATTATAGAATAAGAGGAAACGTGTGTGAGCAGCAGGTCTGAATGAAATGAAGTCCAGGGGAATAGTGAGGTGAAGAGTTAATGAACCCATTTGTTGTCTCCTTTTCCCTCATGACCGTGGCTCTCTGTGGGTTTCTCACTGTGCAGGGGCAATCGATCTCTGACAGAACAGCTTCATCCTCTCATTTACTGTTCAGGATGAATGTGCTGGGCTAGGACTGAGCAAGCCCTCAGCCCCCCACAGGCCATGTCCCTGTTTCCACTTCATTATTATTTCCATTCCAGGACTGCATTAGGTCTCCGTGGCCTGTGTCTATTATCAGGCTGAATGAGTGAAATGGGTCCGTGGTGGGTGGATAATGGCTGGCACAGCATTTTAGAGGCGTGGGCCACGCCAAAGGTGGAAGCTAGGCCCCGAACATGGGGAGCTAGCCCTGGAATATCGGATGGAGAGGGACAGTGAAGGGGCAGCTGTGCCTGGGGTCTGGTTAAAGAGGGCACACCTGAGAATTAATTTGTCTGGCTCCGGGGAAAATGAAAGGTGCCCTAAGAAAGGCAAGCTTTACTACAACCTGGAAGTTTGGGAGCGGAGCTGTCAATCACTCAGCCTCACTCCCCGGCCAGGGCCTGGGGAGTCCCGCTGTCTGTGACCAGAAGTCCCCCTTGTCACTTCCTCCAGGTGGCCTTTTACAGACTCATATCGAGCATGTGGCATGGGCACCGGACCCCTGAAAAGGCCTTTCGTGCCTGTGAACCAAGACTGAAATTGCATGGGTGAAGATTAGCCCCCATCTGAGGCTGTCAATGGTCCCTTTTCCTGGCCCCATCGCTGGGGGTGATGCCAAATGGTCACCTGCCTCTGCATTCTCGGCAGTCTGCCTTTCCGAGTGTGCAAAGGCCCTTGGCCAAAGAGAAAAACAAAGCGATAGAGTTGATTTCAAGCTACACCATCAGCAATACCTTCTAGAAAACATTCGGCTTAGAATTCCATTTAATGTTCTCTGTGGATACCAGTATTCAAGCCCTTATCAAGAGGGTGTGGTAAGCCGGGCGGTGGTGGCGCACGCCTTTAATCCCAGCACTCCGGAGGCAGAGGCAGGCGGATCTCTGTGAGTTCGAGGCCAGCCTGGGCTACAGAGTGAGTTCCAGGAAAGGCGCAAAGCTACACAGAGAAACCCTGTCTCGAAAAACCAAAAAAAAAAAAAAAAAAAAAAAAAAGAGGGTGTGGTAAACCTAATGTGTGATATACTTGTATTATCTCATCTAATTATCAAAGCACTTCTGGGGGTGGGGTGGGGGAAGAGATCTTATCATCACTAGTTTTTAACTCAGGTCCAGAGTTCAAGGACCTTGTTGGGAAACAGTCCTGGTGATATGCCAGAAGAAGATACCAATGAGTGGTGTCCAGCACGTCAGGATGAGGCAGTTGGAAGCAGTTTGCATGTCTCTTCCAGCATGGGTTTCTCTAAAATCAAAATGAAACCACCAAATGAGTGATTTTGGCTAAAAGCTGGTATACCCTAAGAAGCTCAGGTTGTGGTATCAAGAGCTCCTTGTTCAAGGTTAGTTAAGATGCAAAAAGGCAATATGGCCTTCAGCTTAAGGACATGTGCCCTGCAGCCTACGATCTGGCTCTGCCACCCACTGCCATCTCCCAGCCGTGGGATTCTAGATCTCTCTGAGTCTGGGTTTCCTCATTATGCAATGGAGTCAGTGCGGACCTCAGGAGGTTGTGGAGGGTTAGGCCGGATGATGTGTTTGTTACACTCAGCCCCGTGGCTGACATGATGAATATGAGGAGCTTCTTTGGTGGAAGTTGCCTAGATCGTTTAGGGTACCCTTTAGGCGGCTCCGGGGTGGTTCACTGCAACCACCCACCCACCCCCAAAAGGTGTCAAACACACTAGGAACCTGTGTGGACTGATCATCAACCATCTTGTAAGATGATCCCTGCCATTGGGCAAATGTTCTCCTAAGAAGCATGCTTTTGTCTTTGAACAGGTCTCTGACAACTAATTCCCAAAAAACGGGACCAGAAATGACACGTAGCTTCCTCGGTTGCTTAGGAGTTTAGAGGGTCACAGCGGCTGTGTCCGCTGTGGTCAGTTCTTCCTCAGCTATGGAGTGCCCACTGACCCTGGTCCTGTGTAGCCCTCGGTAGCTCTCAGCTCTCGGCGTTTTGCTTGTGTGTTCTGCGATGTATTCTGCTATTTTTCCGTAAATTTGACTTGTCTCTTTGATGGACACAGCCACCCTTCAATAAAAGAAGGAAGCAAAAACTGTGTGCTTCTGTCAAGAGACGTGGGAGGGAATGTGCATGAGGGGGAAAAAAAAGTAATTTGAATTAAAACGGTGTTAGTGAGTATGAGCCAGGACTTCTGGCCACGCCTGGAGGCTGGAGAAGAAGAGGACCAGCGGTCCATTTCCTGCCTTTCATTAGACCTGAAGATGCCTCTTCCACACATCAGCATCCCTGTCTGCATTGAGACTGACCAGGAATATCCCCTTGTCAGGCACTGACCTCCAGGCTGACTTTATCCAGGTCCCCATCAGATCCTGTCGTCACTAAGATCTGTCACTGTGAGGGGATGGTCACTGATGGTGTGACATAGTGATTAGTTTGAGAGGTGGTTTGAGGTCATTGGATGGTCACTAGTGGCCCCCTTTTCAGCACATTTGAGGTCAGTGACCTATGGCAGTTTGGTGCCTGATGAGCGTAGGCCCACCTCCAGCTAGGCCATCCTTCTGGGACTCAGTCTCCTTACTGGGCAGCTCGCTGAGCCTAGGTGGACGCTCTGGACAGCGAGTTACAATGTCTCTGCTCCTACTTGGCTCTCAGTGCAGCCAGAGGACAAGTGACATTCCCAGTCTGCTTCCTGTGCGCCGGCACGAGGCTAAGCCTCTTGTCTAAATTAACTCACTCAGGAGCACTGTGATACTTACTGATGTCAAGGGGATCGTCTCTGAATTCTTTCTGTTTGCTTTTTAATACCTGTACCAAAACTAGTGAGCCAGGGTAGCATGGGGTTGATTCGCTGCCGTTTGCAAGAACACATCGGTTGCCGCCGAATCAGAGGTGGTTCAGATGAAGAACTCTGTGAGAGCAGGAGAGAAGGAATAAACGTTTTCCAGAGCTCGGGAGATGAAAACCAGGCCGAGACCTGAGGAAAGGGGTTTTTCTCTGGCTCCCTGGGGCACAGCAGGTAGACTCCTCAGCCATGTTTCTATCACGTGAGGGTTTCGGGGCTGGTTGTTCTAACATCTCTCGATGTTGGCCAATGACAGAAGACCAAGCAGAATTTGTTACAAGTGATTTTTGTCCTCTGTGACCCAAAGACAAAATTTTGAAATCATTTAAGAAAGCCAAAGAATCAACCATCCTTAACGTTTTTTCTGTAGCCATCATTCTGGTGGTCAGACTTCTGCTGCCCGGGGGGGGGGGGGGGGGGGGGGGGGGAATGAGCTAAAAGGCCACCGTACACCCCACCCCCGGCGCAGCCAGGACTCTGTGCCCTACTGTGTAGCACGTAAGCTGTCTTCCTTTCTGCGAGAACAAACCACAATGATAGTCTGACATGTTCTTCACTGAGCCACGCCCTTCCTGAGTGGGTTAAAGGATATTATTGGGAACCACTCCTGACATTTCCTTAAAGATCTCTTTATTAAAATCACCCTTCCTTGGCTGGCCAAACAGTCTTGCACTAAGAGGAAAAATGAGTGAACAAAATAAGTGTTTTCATTGAGGTCCCTATCTGGGTGTAACGCTTTTGGCCTCCGGGTCCACCCAGGTGTTGGGCTGAGGAGCCCTGATCCTGGTGTAGACTCGGGGAGACCCTGGAAGTGGGGGATGGGAGCTGTCGGAGCTCACACTGTAGGCTGGGTGCAGGGGCCAGCATGAGGACAGGCCTGAGTGTGAATGGACCACAGGGCCTCTAGAGCAGGAAGCCGGGCAAGCCAAGGCACTCACGGAAAAGCTCTTATCTAAACAGGGGTGGCCCAGGACTCTGGATCCCCTCCACCATTGTCCAAGGAGCTGACCCAAAGCTTACCTACAGTCCCCCAAATGCTCTTCACGGCCCCACCCCCTCATCGAGACAAGAAGTAATTTTCAGTATGGCCTCTAAGGCGTCACAAGGTCTCTCAATAAAGTCCCCTTGGCCTGACCCCATGACCACCCTGAAGGCCCAGGCTCTCTTCCTGAGCCAAGGGTGCAGGAACCATTTTGTCTAAACGCGCCTCCAAGCCCGCGCCTCTCCTGCCAGCCTCCTATCCGCAGAGCGCTTCATTTGTTTTGAGAGCCGGTGAGGAGGGGGAAGAGCGCCGGCAGAGTCCATCAATCTGTTGCTTCGGGCTTGCTATCACCAGTGTTTTGACACAACACCCACGGTAGCAGTGAGATGTTTACATCAGACCCTCCTGCAGGACGGAGGCCGCGATGGCGACCTCCACCAGCCGGGCCCTTGGGTGTGCCGTCTGGCCGCCCTCCAAGCAGTTTTTCTCTTCCTTTCTGGTTTGTGTTTTGTTTTGTTTTACAGACGTTTTGCAGCTTCAGTTTTCCCGGTGTTCCTTCGCTGCCCTTTGGTTTCCTAACTTGAAATGATTCTGGTTTTGTTCAGTCTAACCATGGTTAGCAAGAGCCATGAAACCTCATTAAAATCAAACAGATGAGCGCAGCCCATGCCCATCCTCATAGTTCACTGTCCGGAGCAGAATCGAAGAAAGAAGGAGAATATTGGATCTGGGGGCTTTGGAGAACTTTCTAGAACTTGCTTTTTCTTCCTTGATAAGTTTTAGATACATATTTAATACACTGGGCAATGATTCAATATAGGCATTCCGTAGGTATTGGGGTACTCAGCTCTGCTCCCTCTATCCCTACTCTGGGGGTACTCAGCTCAGCACTGCCCCCTCTATCTTTACCCTGGTGTACTCAGCTCAGCACTGCCCCCTCCACTCCTGCCGCAGGGGTACTTAGCTCAGCACTGCCCCCTCCATTCCTGCCGCAGGGGTGCTCTTTAAAGTGCTGGAGTCACATTAAACTAGGTGGACTTGTGTCTGCTCCTCTCAGCCCTGAGACGGTCCCCCAACTTCTCGAATGAGAGGACCGCTGCTTCAGTGGCTAAAGCCCATGCAGCTCTCCGCCTTCTGACTCCAGCAGACACAGCAGTCCACCCTCCAAAGAAAGACAAGACTAGTTGATGGGAGGAAAGACAGGAGGCCTGAGGAAATTTGAAAGTCAAAGTTGTCCAGAACCAGCGTAAAAGACAACGCGCAGGTGCTCTGGGGTGCACACTCTACACCATACTTGTGAGTGTTAGAGTCACGGGAATGGACTTGACTTCAAGAGCTGCAGAATTTTTCAGCTCAGAGAGCAATAAATATATAAGGTGAAACTGGAGCCGGGCGGCGGTGGCGCACACCTTTAATCCCAGCACTCGGGAGACAGAGCCAGGCGGATCTCTGTGAGTTCGAGGCCAGCCTGGTCTACAGAGTGAGATCCAGGAAAGGTGCAAAAGGTACACAGAGAAACCCTGTCTTGAAAAACCAAAAAAGAAGAAGGAGAAGGAGAAGGAGAAGAAGCAGCAGCAGCAGCTGACCATGTCATGGAGGCGGGGGTGGGGTGGGGGGAACCTTCAAAAAAGGCAAAGCTCCCCAGTGTCATCATGGTATTAGTAAAGAGCTGAAGGCGTTCTTGATAGACACAGAGAGGCATTGGGGGGCTGAGAAGATGGCTCAGCCGGTAAAAGGGGCTTGCCTCGCAGGCCTAACCTCCCCAGTTCAATCCCTGGAACCCATGTAAAAGCGGAAGGAAAGGACAGACTCTGTATACCTGTCCCCTACCTCCATATGTGCTCTGTGGCCTGCGCACTGGAGCAAACTCCAACATACAATAGTTAATAAACAAATGCACAAATAAATAAGTAGATGAATAAATAAGCTTCATTTTTTTAAGAGCCCCAGAGCACAGTGACTTCTTGGTACATGATGAGAATCTGTGGGTGTCACGCTACACGAGGTGGGAGGGTTAAGTGTGATTTTCAGAAAAGGAGCCCCAAGGGAACACAGGTTCTGTGGGCCGCAGTCCAGTCCAGTCCAGTCGGGATGGGAGCTTTGGCTTGCATGGCTGGTCTCTGTTGGGGGTTATAAGAGAGCCAGGAGGGGACAGGGCAAACCCATCCCCACAAAGAAACCAGCCTAAAACACCGTGGCTGGGTAAAGCCACGAGGAACCCAAGAACGGGCTCCCACGGGACATACAGTCGCCACTGTGTCAAGAGAATGGCTCTGGAGCGAGAAACTTGGAGCTGCCCCACGCACAGCCAGTCAGACTGGCATGGAGAGCCCAGCTCCGTGATGCCGGCCCCTAATTGGCTGACTTCTTTTAATTTATTTATGCCGGTCTCCGATCCTCACGAAGTTGTGCAACCCCCGAGCAGCGGACGGAGGTGACACGAACCCATGCTTGCCCCCAGAATTATTTTCCTCTCGTTGGTTATAAATACCTCCGCCCCATTGTGCTTGAAACGCTGTATGCAAATAGAGGCGGGAGTCCTGCTGCTCATTAGGAAAAGACCGGGGCCTGGGGTACTGCGGAGGACAGAGCGAAGCCCGGACGGTGGCCTTGTCCAGAATAGTGCATGGGAGCTTTCTTATCTCCCTGTGGCAGGAGCTGCCGGGGGCTTCCTGTGGGAAGCCGAGGGCAAGCTCTGCTTTCCTCTTCTTGTTCGGCTTCCGCCTCCCTCAGGACTGTTCCCAGCACCGTGGTTATCTTTGTATCTTCAAACATGGCACAATCTACTTCCTCAAGAGCTTGATGTATTCTTAAGACTTAGGCAAGCGCCCCTCCCCCCCCGCCCCCCCCCCCCAGTCTCTTTTCAAGTGTGTTATGGAGGCAGGTCCTCAATGACATTCTATTTTTATGGTGCAGCGACAAAGAGGGAGAAATAATAGCCCCTAAATTAGAAAAGAGCCACAGGACCTGTCCTTTTCATTCGGGGGACCCGGCAAGCCAGTGGAGTCTACAGTTTCCCCAGGCGGGCTTGAACCTGGGTAAATGCCCTTAGAGGCAGGGATGGCGGTGGGGGAAGGGGTCGGAGGCCCGTGGTCCCAGGTGAGCTGAGCCGACTCTCTTTCCCCTGGGAACCGACCGGGCTTCCTTCACTCAAACATATTTCTTTATATTTCCTGAAGATGAAGTGTAACAAATTTTAAGATCTTTGAGGAAGCCTCTCCTCATCTTTTCCAATGCTTTGGGGGCACAAAAGAAGGTACCCGAAGCCTTCTCTTACAATCGGGAGAGAACCTGAGTGAGGGTGCATGAGCAAGTCCAAGCCAGGGTGGATACACAGACTGCGCATGCTCCTGTGTGCACCAAGGCTGTGGCAAGGGTGGGCAGTCACTCACTCGCAGGTCGCAACACCAATGCTGCAGCCTAAAAATCGGAATATCGATCATGAAAACAAGGGAACGTGACATTTATGTAATCATCTTGGAACTCTATTGCTAAAAGGTTTCTAACAGAACGGGAAAATGTGTATTTTCTCCTTGGTTCTGTTTCATTATACTAATCAGCGAGAGCAAAGATGTTCACTTCTGTTACCTGGCGATTACAAAAACCAGTTAGCAGAAACCTCATAAGCGTCCTAAGGAAGGATCAGCCCTGGTTCTTTTTTATTTTAAATCTTTGTGTTTAACTATAAGGTGGTTTTGGTGGTGGTGGTGGTGGTGGTAGTCGTGGTCGTGGTTGTGGTCATGGCTGTGGTGGTAGGAACTGAGACATTTGGAGAGATCGTAACATATGGACCTGGCACAGACATTCAATCCTTGAACCTAGTTCTAAAAGTGGCACTGTGGTTTTAATAGAAGATGTGTATATTCTTTAGCGATCTGCACTGAAGCATGTACGTCCAACTATGAAAACTGGGCGGGGGGGGGGGGGCAGGGGCATGGCTCAGTGGTCAAACACTCATGTAGCCTGGGGCCAGGGTTCCATCCTTAGGAAGACACACACACACACACACACACACACACACACACACACACACACACACACATCCGTATCTTTATGTAGTGGTGGGATAGGCTGGGGACTCAGGAGCAGGAGACTATCCCGGGTCATATAAGGGAAGCGGGAGAGCCTAAG
Organism: Peromyscus maniculatus bairdii; assembly: GCF_049852395.1. Classification (NCBI taxonomy): domain Eukaryota; kingdom Metazoa; phylum Chordata; class Mammalia; order Rodentia; family Cricetidae; genus Peromyscus; species Peromyscus maniculatus. The sequence goes on from NC_134874.1 coordinate 56,203,378, forward strand.
CCCACAGACATTAGCCTGGAGAACTTCCCAGAGCAAGACCCCTGACAGATCTCCTGCCCTCTCTGGCCCTGTCTCTCTCACTCGCTTTGTTCCCACCTACGTCATCACTGCTCTGGGCTGCTCAGGACCCCACTCATGCCTTCTAGAAATGGGTTTTAAACTCCTCCTCGTCCTTCTGCCCAAGTCCTGTTCAAATTGTGACCAGCAAGCCTTCTGCTCACCAAAAGTTCTAGACCAGCTGGTGGTAAGAGTACAAGACAATAAAATGCTTAAAAAGCGGGGAAGGGAGCTGGAGAAATTTCTCAGCGGTTGAGAGCACTGGCTGCTCTTGCCCAGGACCTGGGTTCAATGCCCAACACCTATAACCATCCACAGCTCTGGCTCCAGGGATCTGATGCCCTCTTCTGGCCTCCACGGGCACAGGCACACGCATGTTACACAGACCCACGCAGGTAAAACACCAATCCACGTAAACTAAAAATAGATAAACCTTATTTTAAAAATTAAAAGAGAGTCACAGACTTTAAAAATCAACGCTGTTACCACTTTCCTTTGCTAATTAAACACTTGAAGCCCAAGAAGTTAAGACCTTGCTCTGATAACACCAAACTTGGAGAGAAATTAACTAAATTAAATCAATGACTCCAAAATGTTTGTTTCCATGGATACTTACTTAGCTCTGGGGGGGGGGGCATTATCTCACTAAATATTATGACTTACAGCCACCCTGCATAGATAGATGTGACAAGCCACTATTATCTCAGGGTCTCCATTCATTAATGTGACACCCCACACCACCATCACCCCACACACATTTGCATGTTACTTCCGCCCACGAGGAGCTAACTAAAACCCAGGCATCAGATATCCCAACATGTATTTTCTTTACTATTTAGATCAGGAAAGATGTATGGTAGCACGCTTTTGGAGAGTCTCCCTACTAGGTAGATATGGTTGCTATTTTTAGTTCCTAAATATGAGGAAAGGGCTTCAGACAAAGACTCTCTCAAAGTCTGTGGCCTTCTCCCTAAGGACTTTTCCCCGTCTCCCTCATTGTGGCTCATTGTTCTGTGCTGAAGGCAGCGTGGTGATGACTTCCTCTTTTTTATAGGTATGACTTGTGTTCCGAGAGTGAAGAGTCCTTCATCTTGGATCCTGACAGCAACGTGGGAAACAGAATTGAGAGCATCACTCAGCGCATGATGGTCATAGAAGGAACCAATAAGGTACCGTTCGTTTGAAACGAGTGTGGGGATAGTCTCGAGACACTCTCTCGGCTCCTGGCTCTGAGTTTATTAGACCCAGAAGCAATTCAAAAGTTCAAACTTCAGGGAGAACGAGAATCTCTTAGGTGTGTCTTCCTGAAACCATACATTAAGATTATTCAAGGTGTGATACTTCCCTGATGGAATTCTTCAGACTCCTGACCCTCCCTTCTTCCTTTCCCCCATGCATATGTCCATGCTTGTGTGTGTGTGTGTGTGTGTGTGTGTGTGTGTGCCATGTGTGTGCAGTACCCTCAGAGCCCACATGAGGGTGTCAGACTTCCCTGAAGCCAGAGGTACAGGTTGTGAGCGTCCTCTCTCATCCTCCCATGTGGGTGCTGGGAACGGGAATTGAACTTGGGTCCTGTGCATGAAGAGTACATGTCCTTAACCACAGAGCCATCCCTCCAGCCTGGAGAACTCATTCTTAATAAACACCAGGCTGGTGCACATCAGTGGCTCCCATCCCAACTAGACATTTGAGCCTCTACATCTTTGGGGTGGGACCTGGAGTCCACACAAGTGCTGGGATGAATACCACACACTACCAGGTGATTCCAGCCTACAACTGTGCCTGGGTCCTGCTGGTATACAGAAAGTGGAATCCTAGGAAATAAAAACTAGTACAAGGCTTCAACCCAAAATTCAACATTTCTGTCTCATAAAATATCATCTGTCCTTGTGTTCCCGCCAGGTGAAGTCTAGGCTGGGGTGCAAACACACATCATCTATCCAGGTTCCCCAAACTAACTGGTCTGGTGTGTATTTCCCCTTCCACTCTTGTACAATCTGCTTCCTCCTTTCCCCTCTGAGCCTGGGAAAGAGCTGGCACCCTGTGAATTAGAAGGCCCAGTGGGCCTGTGAATCAGGAAGCTTTCCCCCTTTGAAGCAAGGAAGGGTGTGCTTAGAAAGCAGGTATTGGTGGGCATGAGGCTAGCAATGCTCTGAAAAACAAACCAAATAGCTCCTGGCCAACTTCTATTTATACATGCTTGTCTTGATCTGAAGTAGAGGTTGTTCTATAAATCCCACTGTCTATTCAAGTAGGGTTATACTTAAAATATCCATGTATTCTGCTGTGCCCTTGAATTAGAGAATGAAATGCAGATATAACATTCTCTATGGAGGATTCAAAAACAATAAATGAATTCTGCATTCTTCTTTTCTCTTGTAAAGACTTATTTGTTTTTATTTTATGTGTATTCGGGTTTTGCCTGCATGTGTGTATGTGCACCACAAGCATGCAGTACCCTTGGAGGCCAGAGGAGGGCGCTGGATTACCAGAAACTAGAGTTACTGATGGTTGTGAGCTGCTGTGTAGGTGCTAGGAACTGAGCTTGAGTCCTATGCAAGAACAAGTGCTCTTTACCACTGAACCATGGCTCCAGCTGCCCCCACCTCCCACTTTTGTATTTCCCCTCTTTCTTCCTCTCTCTCTCTCTCTCTCTCTCTCTCTCTCTCTCTCTCTCTCTCTCTCTCTCTCTTAAAAACAGGGTCTAATCTAACCCTAGCTGATTTGAAACAAACTCACAGAGCTCCACCTGTCTCTGCCTCCTGAGTTCTGGGATTAACAGTGTACCCCACCCCAGCCAACCCTACATTTTTCAGTCTCTAAACCTTTCTGAAGATGCTAATGTCAGCATCCTTTTTTTTTTTTTTTTTTTTTTTTTTTTGGCAAGCCAGAGTGGTTTTCCCCATTTTAAACTTGGACAGCCCAAAGCCACACAGCATAAAAGGGTAAAGAAATTCAAACCAAAGTCTCTTGATTCAAAACTCTGTACTCTCGTGGCCAACTAAACCAAAACAATTAACAAGTCCATTTGTGTGACACTTCCAACAGCCACTTGCTAAGGACTTGGGGTTTTGTTTTTGTTTTTGTTTTTTTGACACAGCCGTAGTTGGGGTGGTTTATAGCCTGCCCTCCAGCGGCATCTAGCCATTGGTGAAAGACTTTAATGACCAAGTTAGATGAGAGGGAATTCTGTAAACTTGCTTGTTTGGTTTGGGCAGAAACTGTTCACAAACACTGGAGAGCAAATTAGTGCTGTCACAAAATCCGAGCAGATTTCCCAGGTGACATCACTGGCCTCCTTTCATTTGTCCCTTCTTCCTGGCCACACCGGCAAACTCACAAAGAGAACTTATGAGCGTGGTTTCAGGGGGATTTCTAGTTTGTTTTCTCACCACAAAAATATATGGTGAGCAATAAAACTGAATGGGATAACACTGGTTGAGATTCCTGATGGGTATGAACTCATGTAGTTACCTGACTCCATCTATAATGCCTGCTAGTAAAAAAAATCTGGTGAAAACAAAGTAGACTCTTGGCTGAGATTTAAAAAAAAAAAAGTCTACCCCAATTTTCCGCTCGGGCTGGACATAAATGCATCGTCCTGTAGTTGTGTAGTTAAGCTAAAGATTTCTGATATGAAGTTCTGGGCACAGGAGGCACAGGGTCAGATTCCTCCTCCTTCCATCTGGATAGCCAAAGATGTCCACATCTCTCAACTCCTCCAAAGAAATGGAGTTAGCGGTGTTTATCCTCCCTAGCTTCCTGTGGTAGGGATGAAATGGCCTGGGGAGGAAGCCCTCTACACACAGGACTTCAACAACATGACCACCACACGTGCTGTAATGTAATCCCCCAAAGGCCGCAGTCACATAGAGTGAAGGATGTCTATTCAAGAGCGTTGGTATTAGAAAACTTCAATGGTCTTCATAAAGGAAGTGGAAATAAACAGAGTGCAGATCCTTCAGGCAATTGCTGATACCATTATGCTGGAAATAGTTGATTTCATGTTCTGGGTTTAGGAGAACTTACTGCTTTTAGTTTTAGCATTAATTAATATATGTTTGTGTTGGGGGGAGAAAAGACTATCCTTCATTTGACAGTTACAAGCATGGTTTTTCGGTTTCTAAATTGCATGCAGTGTTCGTTGTTTGTTTGTTTGTTTGGTTGGTTGTTTGGTTGGTTTTGTTGTTGTTGTTTTTGAGACAGGGTTTCCCTGTGTAACAGCACTGGCTGTCCTAGAACTCACTTTTAGACCAAACTGGCCTTGAACTCACAGAGATCCATCTACCTCTGCCTCCGGAGTGCTGGGATTAAAAAGGCTCGCAATGTTCTCTGCAATTTAGACCTTTTGCTGCTTTGGTACGGTTTGAAGTACACTAAAGTCCCACAACAATTGCTCATTCACAGTCATACCACAGCTTTGCCCAGCAATACTCCTCTGTGGACTGGTGTGGGTGGGGAGTGTCAGGAGTTTTTGGTTTTTGTTGTTGTTGTTGTTTAGGTCAGTGAAGGGCACAGAGGGAAAGAAAATTCCAAAATTCAACTTCCTTGTTGGCAAGGTTTGGCCCACATTTATAAGTGGCTAAAAGCAAGTGTTTAATTTTCATGTTGCTCAAATGAATTGCCAAGTCTGGAGGTTTGTGGATCTAAAATCAGAAGTGGGCAGAACCCTGTGTTGATTTTGTAAGGCTGGAGAATGGGGACAGTCTGGCTGCAATAGTGACATTGCTGGGGACTTGTGTGAGGGGACAGAAGGAAGTGTCTAAATATCCTGAGACAATCCCGTGGTATATACAGTCACACGAACCACAGAACTATGGCTTGTGCTCCAGTTCCCACACAGCCCCTGGTTCTGTTTTCCCATCACATCTTCAGATTAAAATCACCATTCCATTAAAAAAAAAAAAAAAAAAAAAAAAACCTTGTTGTGGAATATTTGTTTACGCTGTGAAGATGTGTCTTTGCCAAGGCGCCTTCTGATTGATTTAATAAAGAGCTGAATGGCCAATAGCTAGGCAGGAAGAGGTCAGGCGGGACTTCCAGGGACAGAAAGGACTCTGGGAAGAAGAAAGGCAGAGACTTGAGGAGATCAGAAGAACAAGCAGGAAGAGAGGTAACAGCCATGAGTCACATGGCAGCACATAGATGAACAGAAATGGGTTAATCTGAGTTATTAGAGCTAGTTAGAAACAAGCCTAAGCTATAGGCTGAGCTTTCATAATTAAAAGAAGTCTTTGTGTCATTATTTGGGAGCTGGGGGGCGGGGGACGACAGAGAAAGACTGGTTACAAACCCTTGTTCTAGAAATTAGGCTGGCCGGGCGGTGGTGGCGGCGGCGGCGGCGGCGGCGGCGGCGGCGGCGGCGGCGGCACACGCCTTTAATCCCAGCACTCGGGAGGCAGAGGCAGGCGGATCTCTGTGAGTTCGAGGCCAGCCTGGTCTACCAAGTGAGTTCCAGGAAAGGCGCAAAGCTACACAAAGAAACCCTGTCTCAAAAAACCAAAAAAAAAAAAAAAAAAAAAAGAAAAGAAATTAGGCTGAATTCACATTACCTCTATTCAGACTATTCCATGAGGCTCAAGCAACATTGTAACATTACTAAGGCTTCACAAACTGGAAGGAATGTGAAGAAATACAAGCTTACAGTTTTTTGGGGGCTTTTTTGTCTTTTTGTTTTTTGAGACAGGGTTTCTCTATGTATTCCTGGCTGTCCTGGAACTTGTTTTGTAGATCAGGCTGGCCTTGAACTCAGAGATCTGCTTGCCTCTGCATCCCTAGTACTGGGCTTAAAGACATGCGCCACTCTGTCGAGCTTCTGGTGACAGTTTTGATGAGTATCCCTGTGTCATAGAAAAGGACCCCGCAACAAGCACAAATCCTTTAAGAATGCAGAGTTATGCTGGACTGGAAACCTTATTGAAAAGTTGTCAGCCCCAAACTAGCTCACCAACAGAAGGGTTTGTTTTTTTTTTTTTTTTTTTTTGGTGATATATATTTTTTATTTTACAATACCATTCAGTTCTACATATCAGCCATGGGTTCCCCTATTCTCCCCCCTCCCACGCCCTCCCCTTACCCACCTCCTCCAGGACAAGTCCTCCCCCGAGGACTGTGATCAACTTGGTAGACTCAGTCCAGGGAGGTCCAATCCCAGAAGGGTTTTTATCTCTTTTAATGCTGTGATTTGCGGTTCGTCCTCTGTAGAAGGCCCCTGTGGACTTTCAGTCGGTGTGAAGGAGTTGTTATCTCTGACTGGGTCAAGCGTGTGGATCCCCTCATCATAGGCTAGCCTAGTGCTCTGCCTTCATAGCTGGTCCCATTCTCTTCCGTTTGTTTTCATTTGTGGGGAATGAGAACTAATTCTGGAATGAATACGTCTTGAGATGTCCCTCTAGTGTGCCCTAGAAAGTAAATGATTACAGCTCTAAATTCCTGTTACATCTCAAATCTTCGGCACTTTTTCTTCTAAAGTATGAAGGGGATAATTCGGTGTTCTGTTCTGCTTTTCCCTTTTCCCTGGTGGTTGTGAGCATCAATCAAGCTGGTCCCTTTAACACAGGGGACTCATGCAGCCTTGCTTACTGTCTCAGGAGAAGCTGTCTTCTAGTCCAGCCAAAGGACGCTGAACACAGTCACACTTAAGCTCTTACCCCTGACCTGACCTGGCGTATAGTCAGCAAATAGCTTTCATGGGGTTATGTTGTATGTGAGACAGGGTCTCACTATGTAGCCCTGGCTGGCCTGCCTCAACATGTAGACCAGGCTGGCCTCCAACCCACAGAGATCCACTTGCCTCTGCCTCCTGTCCCTGGGACTAAAAGCGTGTGCACCACCACGCCTGGCCGATATCTTTGATGTTATATGAAAAGATATTTAGTTTTATAACTTTAAAACATATTTGCTAGAAAAAGAGTATTCTAGAAGCAAAGTGACTTTTAGTAAAGTTTATCATAAATCTTACATTTCACTTTATGGTAAAAAGTTTTTTCTCCAGTTAGAACCTTCTCATTCACCAATCATTTCAAATCATACATTTAAAAATAAGTTTTCGATTTGTGTGAAATTCTATCCCAGAAGGAAAGCAGCATTTAGCTCCTGTCACCGATGGCCGTGGATTAAAGGGGCTGCTTTCAAGGAAGATCCATTTCAAATGGTTTCAAAGACCCTTGTCGACAGCTTTTGTTACTCGGTGTTATGAGTTTGGGTGGATGGGTGATCACAGATCAGAGTGTGGGCTCTGGGATTCTGCACATCAGGCCAGCTCTTCCCAGGCCTGTCTGTGGCCTCTGGCGTCTTGGGGTTCTTCATTTAGCCCCTAGAAGCCTTGATTGCCTTATTTGTCTAACAGACTGGTGTCCCCATCTCATAGGGCTAAGATTAAATGAGATAATGCTGTCCAGTACGTATCCATGGCAACATGAAGACCCCCCCCCAGAGAAATAATAATCACTCCTGCCAACATCATTTCAACTTTAACAGAAACCATGGTGAGGTTCAGTTTTGGGGGGATGCCTTCCTGTGTATAAGGTGCCTTTTTTTGGAAGGCATCATTCAAGCAAAGAAAAAGAATATTTGAACTATATTTGCTTCTCCATGATAAACCATACGACATGGATTCATATCACTCCTGGGCAGCTCAGCTTCATTCTCCGATTACACGGAAAAGTCTGACATATCCATCTGAGATGGTTGCAACCAACCCCAGACAATCTGGGCAGGCTTGTTTGTTTGTTTGTTTGTTTGACTTTATGTGTATGAGTGTTTTGTGCATACATATGTCTGTACACCATGTGCATGCCTGGTGCCCATGGAGGCCAGATGAGGGCATCAGATCCCCCGGACCTGAAGTTGCAGACCATTTTGAGCCACCGTGTGGGTGCTGGGAATCAAACCCTGATCCTCTGCAAGAACAAGTGCTCACACCACTGAGCCATCCCTCCAGCTACCCTGTGTGCAGCTCCTAAACGTGGCAAGTACACACATGAAGGTTGACTTCCCCTTGCCACAAAACATACCTCCTCGGTTGCTCTGAATTCAGCAAAATTAAAGTCATTTTAACAACAGCACCAATAGGACTTACAGAGGCAGTTAGCGACTGTCTGAAATGTCAGTCTCAAGCCAGCAGACATGGGCTTCTGCTTACTTACTGGACAACAGTAAATCCAAGAATTTAAATAAGTCTACGTGGGTCCTTGAGGATTAACAGTCAGAGCTTACTTCATAAGAAAGTTGGCCTTATGCTAGCCTCAAGAGAGGAAGGCCTCTTAGTTCAGCCACTCGGTTCTGATCATCCTGTGAAGAGCTTGGACATGCCAGAGCCCGGACTCCCAAGACCACACAGGGGCTTGCAATGTATTTGGTCATCTCTTTGTCCTTCCAGCTGCCACCAGCTAATGGTTCCCCTCACAGTGCCTCCCCCACCCCCCAGCAAGCCAAGCTTGTCCTATGACAGCTTTCCACGTCTTCCATCGCTCTTGTTAGTATGGATAATAATTAAGAAGGTGGCCATCAGAACTCATCAGCTCCCACGCTCCATTAAAATGAACAGTCAAAATAAAGAAAGAGACAGCTGAACTTTCTTTTCAGACTCTTCTGTACTGGCCTCCCGCTCTGCGAAAGAGAAAGCATTTATCGGAACCTGACGTAGTGAATGGTTCCAAACACTTTTAAAAGTCGTTGGCCGTGGAAATTGCTGTACCCTCTCTGTCTTCCTATTGACACCCTGGCCATGCCTTTACAGCCCCGTGGTTAATGTCCAAAAAAAATCACCTATTTCCACCCTCTTCATTATATAGAATTTCTATAACACACAGAGGATCTGTGCGTGGATGTGATTAAGTGGATACATCCAACAATCAGGAAAACATTGGGGGAAATGGAGAAAGGAGTTCACTGGCTGAAAACACAGAGCATACTTGTAGTCTTCTTTTCAGATTTGCTTACTGTATTTTATGTGTAAGAAGTGTTCTGCTTGCATGTGTGTATGTGCACCACATACATGTCTGGTATTCACAAAAGCCAGAAGAAGGTGTCAGAATCCCTGGAACCGGAGTTACTAATGGCCGCCATTGGGTGCTGGGAACTGAACCCAGGTCCTCTGCAAGGCAACAAGTGCTCTTAACCACTGAGCCATCTCTCCAGCCCTTGTTTTTAGTCTTCTTGGTCTGTAGATTTAAACAGTGCCTTAATTTCTTAGAGGAGTTCAGAGACCACACATAAAGTGCCCACCGTGTTGCTTAAACCACTCAGAGAATGTTAAGAACCTTCTCCAAAACCAGTCGCTTATGGGAACACTCGCTCAGGAGAGTGCCTGAGACTCATGTGGCGTGGTCTTTTTCATCAGCCCTATGAGGACATCAGGATATCTAACTCATCTAGAATCCTCAGAACAGCACCACAGTCCTGCAGCCCATGACCAGTCTAGGGCACAGGCCACGACTTCTAAGTAACTGGATCAATTTTTGTGTGTTTGTTTATAATCTGAAGTATTAAAAAGTACCTTAAAATTTTTTTTTCACTACCTATTGGTAGAATGGTAGCAGTCTGCCCATATTTCCAATTTCTTCCTTTAAAGGAAACAGTGGATGTCTTTAAGCTGTCTAAATTTTCACCTCACTATGATAGTAGACATCATTTAGTTTGAAAAGTACTTTCAAGTTACTATCAACTTGACCACTGCCTGGGGACAGTCCTGCTAAATCACAGTGTGAAAATGTCAGTTTATATCTTTGTTTTTGTAGACTGAGAATGTATAATCTGCAAACACACACACACACACACACACACACACACACACACACACACACACACACACAACTGTCTTAGCGTCTCAGCTTCCTGTCTCCTTCAAGACAACGGGGGCTGCAGACCACACCCTTGAGCATCGATGAGAAATAGCTGAACCACCTTTCCTTCTTCTGTCATGCCCACGTCACACGCCCACACAAACGCCTCCTGTGACCAGCTGGCACCCATGCTTTCGGGTCACCCAAACAAGGAAAGGCCTGGGCCTCACCTGTTCCCCTCACAGATGGGAACTGACCACCTCGTGGTGGGACGTGCAATCCCACACCTCAGCGTCAGGTCTCTGATTGTTATGCCAGCAGACTGAGATAAGCCTGAAACCCAGAGTCGGATGTCATGGGCTCCGGTCTCCTGAGGACCTGCTTTCCTGTTATTTTTCTGTTCGTGCTGGGGCTCCACAAGCAGAGAGCTCCAGGGTGGCTACCACGCCTGCCTGCAATGCCCTCTTTAAAGCCTACGTGAATGGAAGAGCTGAATCACGCCAGCCCGGTTGCTTGGGGCTGTTCCGAAAGCTCTCTGTCCCCTGGCTAAACTTCGTCTCTCTTTTCCAGACGGTTAGCACCCTGGTGGTGGCTGACTCGAGAGCTTCTGGAATCTACAGCTGCAAGGCCTTCAACAAAATAGGGACTGTGGAAAGAAACATAAAATTTTACGTCACAGGTAAGCCATACTTGACTCCACCTACAGAGAGACTAGGCGGCCTCAGTCTCTCTTCCGCCCTCCTTGCTTTCAATGCCCTTGGTGATTATTTTTAACATTCTGTAGATGCGTCAAGCCATGAGCAAGCACCCCCATCCCTGCCCTCAGGAAGAGAATTCCACAGCAGCGTTGGCTTCTCCAAGGAGCCACTTCCCCAAATTCTCTCTCAGTTGTATCTGTGTCTCTTTCCTACACTGGATTCTAAATTTGGGGTCCTATATGCCCACTTTTGGAACCCCTTCGGGACCTACTGCTGGGTCTGACACCTGGCTCACCACCAGCCCTTGTGAGGGAAGAGGTGTTTTTTTTTTTTTTAAGTAATATTTATTTATTTATTTATTTTAATTTTTATGTGTGCTGGTATTTGCATGTCTGTGTGAGGGTATCAGATCCACTGGAGTTTGAGTTACAGACAGTGAGCTGCCATGTGGGTGCTGGGAATTGAACCCGGGTCCTTTGGAAGAGCAGCCAGTGCTCCTAACCGCTGAGCCATCTCTCCAGCCCCCGAGGTTAGAAGTTTTTGTTGTTGTTGTTTGGTTTTTGGGAGGAGGGATTATTATTTTGTTTTGTTTTATTTTGTTTTGGGTTTTTTTGTTTTTGGTTTTGTGGGGCTTTTTTTAACTGAGAAGTTCATAGTTGAAGTAGTTCAGACCTTTGGGGGACTGAGACACTCCTGTCAAAATCCCAAAGCGAGCTTTCTTCCTTGTGATTAATGGGCTATTTTTTTCAGCATTTAGGGATTTTTTAATTTTAAACCTGATGGTCTCTGCAAATCTTAAAGCCTGCAAGGTACATGAGTGGCACTCCCTGTGTCCCTCCACGGCGTCAGGAAGGAAATAAGTAAACTCAGAGTCTCAAAACAATTGCCTGGCTCTACGCTCCCCCAATTTCTGAGGAAACCCGGGCAGTCTGCCAACCCTCTGGAAACTTCACACTGCATGGAGCAGGCTGCTGACACTGCCTAGAAGTCTCCAGAAAGAACTAAGCAGGACTAATTTCGTGAGACAGTTTGGGTTGTTTAATGACAGGAGCCAGTGACCAGTGAGCCAAACCCTCAGGAATTTAGGCCATGGAGACACCCCGAAGGTCATTCTCATAGGTCAGATCTGGACAGTGCCCCTGCATTTCCTGGAGAGAGAATGCCACAGCAAAGCCCCCCTAGACCGAGGCCTGCTTCCCACCTTCTCACCTTACAGGGACAGAAAGGTGTGGATCCTTTGTGTCCACTCCCAGCAGGAAAGGCCTTTGCTGGGGAAGGATTCTTACAAAGATTTCACTCAAATTAGTCTGCGAGTAAATTCAGGCCCTTCGGACGAACTAAACGCAAAGGTTTGCACTGTTCTTGTGGTTAGCTGGAAACAGGTTTTTACAGTCTGAATCCGTAGTCCAAGCATGTGTGGTTGGGAAGATGGGAGACGGGACAAGGCCTTCTGTTTGGAACTTTCCGCACATCTGTGTTGAGCAGTCGACTAGCTGCCATGGTTGACAGCACTCACTGAGGAGCGGCCCATGTCAGCCTGCCTGACATGTCAGCTCAGACCCAGGTCTGACGTCACACAGATGCTTTACCACTGAGCTATGCCCACAGCCCTGTGTTCAAGAGAGAAACAAAGAACACAGACAGACAGACAGACAGACAGACAGACAGACACACTCCCAGGAAGAAGGAGGCCATGTATCAGCTTGTGCATGTCCTAGAATCGCTATGCATCAGCAGCAGTAATGTGCTGTCTGCGTTTGCCCTCTGGGATCACCGCTGTCCGGCAGATGGAAGGCACATCTGTAACTTAACACTCTTCCGGGGGCTGCGGAAATGGCTTTTAGTGGGGAAGAGGACTTGTGCTCTTGCAGGAGACTTGGGTTCGGTTCCCACCCAGCACCACATCAGGAGCTCACAACTGCCTGAGACTCCACTTCTAGGTGATTCCATTTCCTCTTCCTGGCCTCCATGACAACTGCACACATATGTGCATATCCACAGACATATATACACATAAAATAGAAAGAAATGAAATGTTTTAAAAAATTTTCTAGTGTTCACTTATTCTGTAGGAAAACGTTTAGAGTCTGGGAGGTGGTGGCGCTCGCCTTTAATCTCAGCACTTGGGAGGCAGAGGCAGGCGGATCTCTGAGGTGGAGGCCAAGCTGGTCTACAGGACAAGTTCCAGGACAGCCAGGGATAAACTGAGAAACCATGTCCCAAAACAACCCCCATTAAAAACAAAAAGAAAAACAATGACTTTATTTAAGCCAGTGTATCTAAAATACTATATTCTATTTTTAATATGTAGTCAACATTTCGGGGATGGTCTTCCTGGTGGTTGAACCTAAGACCTCACACAGATGTTTCACCAGTGAGCTATGCCACAGCCCTGTGTTCAAGAGAAAAACAAAGAACACAGACAGACAGACAGATACACACGTACACACACACACATACACGCATGCACTCTCACCCCACTGCTCCGATTAAATTTTAATCAGTTTAAAATAAGTGGGATAAAATTCAGGCTTTCACTCACACAAACCATTAGCCTGTCGTCCAGAGTCATGTGTGGCTGAAAGGGTTCCGTGTTGTACTGTCAGCTCTAACAAAGCCGTGTGTAGCTAGAAGGGTTTATGTTGTACTGTCAGCTCTAAGCCTCTGATAAAGAAAACAGAGCATGAGGAGCAGCAGCAGGCTGGGGGAGACTGAACAGAGAGACGGGGGAGGCTGGGCTCCCCCCTGTGTGTTCAAAGCCAAAGTAGAGTGTCACTGGGAGCCACAGACCCTCCATTAGCTACGGTCTAAAATCATTCCACCAACCTTTCCATATGTTCTGACTTCTTAGAGACACTTGTACCTTCATGGGGACCTCAAGGCCAGGCTAGGCTTGGAGTCCTGGGGCTCTTCAGGGCGGCTGAGCAGGCTGTAGCCTGCCTGGCTCGCCTCTCACTCCACGGCTGTGGGTGGGGGCCTGGACGCATCCATGTCTGCTCCCCGACCCCTCACTGAGTCTTCCTTTGGGTCACTTCCTGTATGCTGACCCAGCGGTGAGAACACTGATGAATGATAAGGCTGAGGAGGCTGGTCCTCTGGTCCAGGAAGAGACTGAGCCCGTGTAGAGGCACACTTGGGAACCCTCTGTCTTCTTCGGGGAATTCTGAGACCCCTCCCTCCACAAGGCCCTTCCTTGAGCATTACCTAGAGTAGATAGGCTCAGGCTAGGCACATGCCTTTGGCCCATAGATGTTTCACGTGATAAGGAGGAGTCCAACCTACACAGACCACCTAGAGACCCAGGGAGGGACACTTCTGGCTTACATTGGACTGCTTGTTCTAGAAGAGGGCCTCCTGAGTGGAGGCGAAAGACATGGAGGGAGCTGACAGCACTTCTGAAAACCCAGGAACCCTAACTTCAGCCTGAAACAGCCCATAACCTAGGCTTTGTCGTCTAGGGTAGGCCTGCCCCCCAGAGCTCTCTTCTTCCAGCCCTGGAAAGTGTATGTGAGGCCTGATGAGCTTGAACCGCTTACATTCACTATTAGCTCTTAGCTGATTATTATATTTTTCATATCAAATATTTGTTCCAAATATTTATTTATTTGTTTGTTTATCTATCTATTTTTGGTTTTTTCGAGACAGGGTCTCTCTGTGAAACAGTCCTGGCTGGCCTGGAACTCACTCTGTAGACCAGGCTGGCCTCGAACTCACAGAGATCCACCTGCCTCTGCCTCCCGAGTGCTGGGGTTAAAAGTGTGCGTGCCGCCGCCTGGTTCTCGTTTTTTTATTTTATTTTTTTTAAGATTGGGGCTCACTATGTATCCATGTATCCAGGAACTCATATGTAAACCAGACAGGCCTAGAACCTACAGCCGTAACTTACACAGTGACCTCGGTGGCAGACCCCCTCCCCCTAATATCACAGAGGCGACCCTGAGTTCAATCCCTAGGCTCCCCGACCCCTGAAGAGGCTGTGGAAACTTTGAATGTCGTTAAGATCGATTTGGCGCCTTGTTAGTTCTCGCTTTAATTCTCCCCCTCTTCTTTAACACGGTAACTTCCCCTTCCTCCGTGGGGAAGCAGCGAGCTGCGGTCATTGGCATCCTTGGCCATGTCCCCTCCTAACTCTGGCACTCGTACCTGGTACCTAGAAACTAAGGAAAGCTTCCTAGTAACCATCCGTGTTCCTTCAGGGACTATTCCTGCCGGTTTTCAGTGGAAGGGAAATGTCCAGTGTTCCCAGTGAGCTCACACTCACCCTGTGAGGCCACCCCAGTCAGGGGACAGCACCTGCTGCCCCCAGGGGCCCATTTGCGCATGATGTGTTCTGCCTACAAGAGATGGCCTGTGCCTCCAGAGTGAGGCTGGCTTCTCTCCTGGACCCCTCAGGAGACTGGGTGGGCCCCAACCAACTGAGGGGTGTTATTTGGTGATGAGGTAGTTGTCTTAGGGAGGAATCATTCTCTATTCTCAGCAGAGCAGGAAAACAACCCTTTCTTGGGTCCATTTTTATACTCAGGCTTAAAAAAAATAATTAAGGAGAAGGTCCCTCTGGGTTTATTAAACAAAGATATTTGTCTACAGTCTTCTGTGAATCAAAAGCAAATCCTGAAGGGGGTTACATTGAGAAACAGAGCTGTCAGATGGCTTTGCTAACTGCATCTCCACCCCAGAAAATGGTTGTTGTTTTTTTTTTAGGTTGTTTGTTTATTGTTTGTTTGTCTCCTCTTCTCTGGGTGAATTTTGCATGCTTTTTTTTTTTTCTGGCACCCGGTGTGAGTATGGGTGTGTGAGCCGTCACCCAGGGTGAAACCGGAATGGCGATGTCTTATCTCCCTCGTTTCCCGATGTCACTAAATGCATTTTATTTTGAGATTCCTGGTGGTGCTTGGCAAAGATAAACAAAATCTTCCATCAGGAAACCTGTGAGCTATTTCCACCGGAAGTTTCAAATCGCTAAAGTAAATAGAGTCTCCGTGCGTGACCTCAGTGGTGTGGCCGGCATCCCTGGGTGCCCACCGGCCAGGATGAGTGCCCAGGGGTGGAGAAGGGCTCTGCTCTTAGGGACCGGACTGTGAGCAGCCTGGGGGCTGCCCTCTGTCCTCAGATCTGGGTGGCTGATGACAGCAAATGTGTCCTTCTCACCTGGAAGAACGTAAAACGACACTGAAGGAGAGCAGATACCTTACTTACTGTTTGGTTAGAAATGCCTGTCCATGGCTGCTGTCACATCCTCTGCAAGAGCGTCCCCTCTGCTCCTTGCTCCTCAGCCACCACCACCTCACAGGCTGCTGTTGCCCCCTGCTTCCAGGTTTCAGATGAATACTTTGGCATTTCTTCAGACGAGACATTTTATAACACAGCCAAAGCCAGAAAACCCAGAAAAACAAGCAACGTGAGATTTAGGAGAGAGCTGATATGATGTCTAATTTTGGACCATTGTCCCCTTAAGGTTTAAAGGCCTCTTTAGAGCTTTGTGTACGGAGGATAATAATAACAACAGACAACAGCTCTTTTCATCTTCAAAGCTCTTTGTAAAATGTTGGCCCAAATTCTTTGCTCAAATATAGATACATCACCAGTAACAAGCAACGGGAGAGTATTGAGAATACGTCAGTTCAGGGCCAGTAGCCATGATTTTTAAAACCCTGCAATGAATGTTCTAGAATGGAACAAAGGAGCCTATACCCCTAAACTCAAATGATGGTTCTGGGAGGACTACTAGGAGGTGGGGTGTCCAGGCTGGCGTGGAATGGGGAGGGCCTGAGGAAATGCAGAGGGAGGGTGAGAACTGATCCCCAACAGAAGGCTTTGGCTGACGCCGTTACCTTCAAAACCATTTAGTGTTGTTTCTGAGACTGTCTCCAGTAGCCCTGGCCCTCTTCAAACTTCCTGTACAGCCGAGGATGGCCTTGAACTCGTGGTCCTCCTGTCTCTACCTCCCGAGTGCTGGGATGACAGGTGCACACCCCCACACCCCACTCCTCAGAATGATTTTTTTTCTTTAGAATAAATATGACCTCCCTGCCTTGGGGTGCTGGGTATTAAACCCAGAAACTCGTGCATCCTAACTAGACAAATTCTATGCCGCTGAGATACGCTCCCAGCCCTAAATTTGACTTTTAAAACTATTAAACATGTTTGGAATCTGGAAAGCGGTCCAGATTTGCCTACATTTTCAAAAGAAAACTTTTTGTGCATGAGTACAACTGTTCCCACTAGAGGGGCCTGAGTGGGGAGAACCCTGGGTGACCTCTGGCCCCCTGGACTAGTCGAGAGGCTTGGGTCTCTCTCTATTCAGAAGCTGTAGGGAGGAAGCCACTGGGAAGTACGGGCAGTCCCTGAAGGACTGGCCGACCTGCTCTGACCGACTCTGACCAGCCTTTCCATGCTCCGTTGAAAGGAACTGTTTGGAACCAGCTTGGCTGCACACGGACCTTTGAGTCTTAGTACAAATTGCTCTTCAGTGATTTTATCATTTTACTCTCCTCGAATGTCAGCTTACCGGTACTGCATGTGATCAAGGGAAGGGGAATGAGGTTCTTAATCCAAGTTAGGAAAACCATTTCACCATGAAAAGCAGCAGCTAAGGAAAAAAGGAAAAGGTTTCGCATTTCCTGCGTCACTTAGGATGGGCTCAACTCCACAGGCTCTCTCCCTGCTTTGTTTGATCACTTCCTCTAACAGACACACAGAGCCGTTGTCCTGGCTGATGCTTTCGCTCAGCGGATCTGCGGAGGGGGGAATGAATAGTTCCCTCTTGCTGTGTCTGAGTATCTCATTGGGAGACATTGGTCTGAAGTTCTTCGTTCTTATTTTATAGATGTACCGAATGGCTTTCACGTTTCCTTGGAAAAGATGCCAACAGAAGGAGAGGACCTGAAACTCTCCTGCATGGTCAACAAGTTCCTGTACAGAGACATTACCTGGATCCTGCTACGGACAGTAAACAACAGAACAATGCATCACAGCATCAGCAAGCAGAAAATGGCCACCACTCAAGAGTACTCCATCACTCTGAACCTTGTCATCAAGAATGTGTCCCTGGAAGATTCGGGCACCTATGCCTGCAGAGCCAGGAACATGTACACAGGGGAAGAAATCCTTCGGAAGACAGAAGTTCTCATTAGAGGTGAGCACTGCAACAAAAAGGCTATTTTCTCTCGGATCTCCAAATTTAAAAGCAGGAGGAATGATTGTACCACACAAAGTAATGTCAAACATTAAAGGACTCATTGAAAAGTAACAGTTGTCTCCTATCATCTTGGTTTATTGTTACTGTTGCTAACTTTCAGGCCCAGAGGAGAGGCTCCTCTCAAAATGAGTTTGGACATGATAGTGTAATAAGGAGCCCCAGTGCTCACTGGCCGGGGTGCTCTCTGGGCGACCTGGTGTGTGTTTGGATGAAGACCCTTGTACCCTGCCTCCGCTATGTGTTCGCTCTTCTGTCTTCTCCTGCCTGATAGACAGCAACCTGGGACTCGCCTTTTATTCCACTCTGATGCCAACCTCTTTTGATATATATATTTTTTAAGTTGTGAAGCTGCACAAACTGAATAATTTAAGCAAACACTGGTTTCTGCCAAAGATGGACACGAATAAGTTCATTTTTCAGCACAGGATGAGTACAGTTGAATCTGAGTCTTTGTCGGGTGTCTACCTGGTTTTATTTTAACTGTTTCATTGGCTCTTGATTTGTAAATAGTACCTGGATAACAAGTTATGATGCTTATTTATTTGAAAGTATTTTTTTTTACATGAAGTATATTGATCTGAAACTGGGGGTTCTAAGACGGGTCCCAGGGGCGCAAGACGTTGATGTAATTCCAAGAGCAAAGCTTTGTCCCAGTGTGATTTATGAAGGTCTACCAAGGCAGCTCCACCCTCCTCTGTCCACTCCAGGTAATTACACCGCTGTTTCCTCAGTAGGGAGTCCAGCGCTCAGGCAATGTTCCTCACTGCCCTGGCCTGGCCTGACAACCCCTGACAGCTGGGGGAAGTAGAGCAAGCCTTCGTTCTGAACACTCACGGCCCCTGGGTACCGTTTTAAAGCCCTTCATCATGCTTCGATGGCATTCAAAGGTGTCCACATCCATGTATCCAGGAAATATTGTGACTAGAGATTTCATGCAGTCTTCTTTCTAAATATCTATTAGAAAATCCACTCATTAAAAAAAGAAAAGGCCACCTTCTCTACATGCAAATGTTAATGGGATGTTTATGGGGGTTAAGAAATTGCAAAAGTATTAAAACTATTTAAATGCATGTCTTTTTTAAAAAATCAAGAGCAATTACATTTTCAACTTGCATTTGAAGGAAAGGTACTTTTAATATGCATTGTTTTGTTTCCATGTATGATTGATCTTTGTATGTGAACTCTAGGGGTGGGGGAAGCCAGCAATCATGACCAAAATAGCGTGGCTGAGAAACAGTGACCGGGCAGTCCAGTGGGAGGTGACAATATGGTGACTCTTCAAGCTTGGGAACTCACCAGCCTGTTTCCTCCTTTAGGTAACAGACCGGGTCCCAGGGCTAAACTTGTCTTTCACGTGGGAATTGCTTTTGTCACATGTGAAAGAGTAAACAATAGCATTTCCCCCAAATGCCAGTTTTATGGAGCCCCAAATGCTGTGAAAACAATCAGTAGCCTGGAAGTTGTCAGCCCAGAGGAAAGAATTATCAATTGTGTCTTGAAGTCTTACCTATGGCTCTTTGGCCTGGTCTCTTTGTTTCCTTCTGAGGCAATGTGTTCCTTCAGGAAACAAAACTCCAGCACCATTAAGAAAACTTCGGGGGCCCAGCTTTTAGGAAAGCTTAAAGAAAAAAGAAAAGAAAAGAAAAGAAGGATTTAGGGAGACTTCTCAGAAAAGCTGAACTGAACATGCAAAGCCTTCCAGTTCCTTCCCCATGAGGAGGGGAAGACAGTATTCCAAGAGACAATTTTAAGAATTCCATTCATTATTGTATAATTAATCTTTCCAGAAGATTCTTCTAAGAAAAGAAACTATTGTATAGATTCTTTTTTGTCCTTTGGGGGATGAAGAGAGATGAGGGTGAGAGAGAGAGAGAGAACCTAGAGACGAGACTAGCTGGAGGGTAGGGGGGGGATGAGGCTGGCTCCTCAACCCCTCCCGAAAGCAGAGAAAAGAAACATTTCTTTAGGGACCTAGGACCTTGCCAGCAATTCAGGGTCATACCTAAAAAGGAAAAGGACCTCTTGTAGGCAGTGGTCTCTGGATACTGATAACCAGCAAAAATATTTTGTTAATTCAGATTATTTTAGTAGAGGGGTCAGATTTCTATTTCTACCAACTATGTATGGGTTTCGTGTACCTTTCTTCCTTAAAATGTCAAAATACATTGTTACAAACTATGAGGTAGAATTAACAAGATACGATTGTCAGGTTGAACCGCCTTGCAGACAGTAGCCCAACCCGAGAAAACATTTTTCCTAGGTAAATCCTTATAGTGCATGCTTCAGAAGGGGTGTGAGGGAGGACCTTGTATTTAAATGGAAAGTTCTGTGTTAATTCTGCAGCTTTGCATGCTGCTTCTGTGAAGTCTGTATCATACAAATGGGCCCTTTGGGTGTTCTTTGCAACATTTTTGTTAAAACATTCTCTTTTAAGTACATCCGTCAGGGAGACTCAAAACCTATTTGTACAGATGATATTATAAACGGTAGCTATAAATAATTGGTGTTTTATAGGCCCTGTATTCAAACTTCTTTTAAGGCCTACAAGCAGTGATAGATTGTTTTGTCATAGTTGACACGTTGGTAATTGTAAAATGCACTGAAGGAAGCTAAGTAACTCAATGGACTGGGTCTGAGTTTTAGGTTCAATCTGGCAAAATCAGCAGGGCACTCTTAAATGCTAATTAGTCATGCATTCTATATTATCTTGTCTATCTCCCTGGTGTTTTGTAAAAATGTCAACATTGTCACGAGCAAGCGTGCACAGGTTATCATACATTGACAGTTTCTGTGGGCTGCATTTTCCATCAAGAAAAGCTGACCGTTTGCATAGAACATGGGCACAGAAATGCAGTAAGGGGAGCTCCCCTGTGAGGGGAGCTAGGGGGAGACACTGGAAACGGGCAAGGACAAGAGCAGTTGTGACCATGCAGCCTGCTCAGGAAGAAGGTTTTTAATCAACCAGCACTTCCTTCAATGCTCTTGCCTTCAGACTGCATTTTATGTCAAACAAGACTGGTGATAAGCTGTGAAAACCATGTCCCTTGAGAAACCTTCACCACCTTATATGATGATACACTTCTTAACCTGGGCTTTCAAAATGGCCTTAACGAATGCTCACCCTGAGAGTCTTCCTGCAGGAATTTAAAGAGAAAGGTGTTGGGGACCAGCAGACTCCTGCAAGGGACGTGGAATCCAGGCCACAGCATCACTCTGTAGTGTACCCGTTCCTAAGCTGCTCTCTCCCCGTGTTAATGCCCTAAGATGAGGAACCAAACCTGGTCAGAGAAAGCTCAGACCAGTGTGCAGAATAAGTAAGTCATGCCCAAACCCTTTCTTGGAGTTTCTGTCCTAAGATTTGCAAATGAGATGGATGGGGAAGGAGTGGGGGTAGGGTGGGGGGTGGGGGGTGGGTGGGGGGGACGTTAGGAGGCATTTCTGTTCTTCTCTGTTGGGTTTGAGCTCTAATCCATCCTGCCCCACTAGAATGTATACACATCAGCAGGACTGACTGACTACTTCATTTACGCAGAGACACTGTATACTCATTTGGGGCCCTGGGGGTACTGCGGTTCCTATGTGGGATTTTAATATTATAATGTATTGCATCTTAATGTATTAAGTTCATTTTTGTTGTACTATATTGGTTGGCATTTTATTAAAATAAATTGTATTGTACCATATTTGTATGTTTCAAGAGAAAATAATATAAAATACAATATTTGTGCTATTATATAGTGCAAAACCTACAATTTGTGCCTCTGCCTCTTGAATTAACTTTTTGGTTGCTTGCATTTGGGGAGGGGATGGAGGGGGAGGAGTAATCAATAAAGCTTTGAAAATTTCAGAATCTTCCTGTTTGGTCTGCTGCCTCGAAATGTAGGTTATGGAATAACACAACCCACCCCACAAAACTCAAATCAACACAAACTCAGGGGCCATCGGTTCAATTCAGAGATCAGACATAAGACATAAGATTACATTGGCCCATCAAAACATGTAATAGAAATGTTAAAAAAGTATTATAACCCTACATACACAACCATGTTTTTCATATTTAGTTCCTAAAATGCATGAAATATTTGAGTTCTAGAAAAGCTTTTCCTTGTCAAAGAAGAAAATGAGTTGGCCAGTCAAAGCCCGTGTATTAATATCTAGAAATATAGAGTTCGGCATAGTCCTGACTTAACCATTCTAGCACATTGCAAAAAGGGAAGCAATAGCTTTAATGAGTGAAGAGAAAGAGGACAAATGCGTGTTGAAATCTTAGGGTCGCCTTGGGTGGTTTCTGTCTCTATTAAAATGCCAGTCTGTTTGTGCAATCAAAGTAACCACAGCCCCCTCTTTTTCCTCACTAGATCAGGAGGCCCCACACCTGCTGCGGAACCTCAGCGACTCCAAGGTGCCCATCAGCGGCTCTGCGACCTTAGACTGTCAAGCTCACGGCGTCCCTCAGCCTTGGATCACTTGGTTCAAAAACAACCACAAAATACAACAAGAACCTGGTAAGAGATGCCCCCTCGCACCCTTCGTCACTCACCCTCCCTTCTTGTCTTCCTGTCACCTGCCTCCCCGACACCTGGAACCTTTTGCCTAGCGTGCTTGCAGACCGTGTCTCCTTCAGCTTCCGAGAAGGTAGAGTGGAGCTGGCTCTGCACCCGACCCTTAGCACTAGAAAGGACCCTTACTACAACAGCTCAGAGGGAAAGAAATGGAGAGGTCACCCAGGAAGTGGTTCAATTCACCGTCACAGCTGCGAGAGTGAGGAGTGAATTTCTTGGCTTGAGGGACAGCATAGTTTCGGCGGGATTTTTTTATTGATTTTTAAAATTTTACACGTATGAGTGTTTCATCTACATGTATGTCTGTGTGCCACCTGATTGCCTGGTGCCTATGGAGGCCAGAGAGGGCATCAGATCCACCAAAAGTGGCGCTGGGAATCAAACCTGAGTCCTCTGGAAGAGCAGCTAGTCCTCTGAATCACTGGGCTATTTCTCCATGTTGCAATTTTAAACACCTAGTACATATGGAGCTCAAAGAGGTAGACTGATAATTTTTTAAATTCATCTACACTCATTTTAATAATTTGGGAGGCAGTATTTTATTGTACTAGTTTAACTAAAACTTTCTTTTTTAGGTGTGTGTGTGTGTGTGTGTGTGTGTGTGTGTGTGTGTGTATGTGCAGGTACCAGTGGAGGCCAGCAGAGGGCATTAGATCTCCTGGAGCTGAAGTTACAAGTGGTTGTGATGTGGGTGCTGGGAACTGAATCCAGGTCCTCTGGAAGGGCGGCCAGTGCTCTTAACCACTGAGCCACCTCTCCAGTCCTAAAAGAAAGAATGAAACAACTTTCTAACTGAAACTGGTTGTTACCAGTTATTTTCTTTCAAAAATAAAACCAGCTAGACTAAAACCAGTGACGATAGACGATGTCTCCTACCTGCTTCATTCTGTGGCTAGGTAAGGTTCAACTAAACTAGTAAAAAATAAAATTGTCACTTGTCTATCATGTACAAGGGCCTGGTTTGATGCCCATGTTATAAATATAATCGTCGTTTACTCACAATATTTGACAACCTCGATCCCTCATGTGACAGTGTGGAGTCCTAAAATGTAAGTCTTCCACTCAGAGGAAGCCTGCATGGGAGTCTGACCTTGGGGCGAGGCCACGGTATAAAGAAGCTTCACGATAACGTGAAGACACTTTCAGTGTCTCGGAAAGGCTTTACATTCTGCACATTCTGCAGTGCCGGCCAGCCAGGTCACACCTCCTCCAGGAGTATCACTTGTGCTATACAAACGCAGACCACTGGGACCAGCTGGTCACTGCGCTGGAGGAAGGGCCTACCTCTCACAAAAAGGAGGCAGCTTGTCACTGAGTCTTTTTTCCTTATGAGGGTTTCTACTTTCCTCTTACTTAGGGATGTGTGTGTGTGTGTGTGTGTGTGTGTGTGTGTGTGTGAGAGAGAGAGAGAGAGAGAGAGAGAGAGAGAGAGAGAGAGAGAGAGAGAGAGAGAGTGCATGTGGCTGAGGAGGCCAGAGGCATCGATTCCTCTTGGGCTAAAGTTATGGTGGTTGTTAGCTGCCTGTCGTGGGTGCTGGGAACCGAACTCAGATCCTCTGCAGGAGCATCACATGCTCTCAGCTGCTGAGCTGTGCCTTCGCCTCCTGTCAGCTGAGATGCAGTTCTCTCAGTGAGTGGACAGCCTTATTTGTGTCCTCCTGCTCAGTCGAATGCTCCAGGAGTGATGACGGAATGGCTTTCCGACATTTGGACACTACCTTTAGGAGCTCATTTGGTAACCCAAATACCTGGTTTGGGGCAAGGTTTATATCATAGAGCTATCAGTTACTGAAGAAATTTGGGAATATCTTTAGGCCACTATGGAGAATAGACAACTGGGCCCAAAGAGAGTAAACGACTTACCCAAGATGATACACTACCAAAATGCTAGTTTGTGGAACATTCATCCCTTGAGGTAGTCTGCCATAATAAACAGCTGAGTGGCTGTGCGGATAAACCCGTAGCTCATAAAAAGACTGGTGTAACCTCTTTCCCTATAAATTCAGAGTCCATATGAACATAATAAAGACCCAAAGGAGTCCTAGTCTATGGAAGCCTGGTATAGTGGTTTTAACTCTGTGTTCTCCAAACTCACATGATGGTACACTGTGCGTATTCCATGATGGGCTAACAGAAGACGTTGGCTGGCTGTTCGAGAGAAGTGAGTCGGATTTGAATTCATTTGTCGGACCTTGAATTTGAGTTAAAGAGTCACATATGGTGGCTCATGCCTGTGATCCCAACACTTGGGAGGTAGAGGCAGGCATATCAGGAGTTCAGGGTTCAAAGCCGGCTTAGGCTACACAGACCCTGTCTGAAACAAAACAACAAAGTTCAACCAATCCTGAATGCCCATGGCTGTTATGAGGCTGGAGGAAAAAAACACAGCACACACACACATACGCGCACGCACGCACGCACACACGGTGAAGAGAGACTGTGAGTGCTGGGTGAGTCCGCTGCGGAGACCAGGGCGTGAGGCCCCAGCCCTGCCCTTGTCTTCCTGCCCTTTGAGGCCCTGTTTACTTATGAAACTGGAATAATGCTGACTGCACGGGACACGGTGAGGCTTCGACCATTTCACTCAGCCAAGCCGCCCGTGGTCACAGCTTAGCAACCATCACCGCGGTCTGACTCTCCTCATTTGTGCAGAAACTGGCCGGTGAGTCGGAACCCACCAGAAGGCATCAGGACTGAGTTAGCATCAGTCTACCCCCAAAAGAAATTTTGAATGAGTCTTCTGTAAACTCTTACACTAAATCCGTAATAAACACCACTGTTAGTATTTGCTATGTTTCCCTACACTGTGTCCATCACCTCTCTTTACTTAGCCATGACAGCTGGGCCACTGAGATGGCTCCGTGTGGGTAAAGGTGCTCGGCGCAAAGCCTGATGACCTGAGTTCTTGAACCCCAGAACCCATGTGGTGGATGGAGAAGTAACTAACTCCTACTGTGAGCTTCTGGGAAGGAAGTTCTGAATGGTAGTCACACACCCATTAAGTTTCAGATGCAACCTGAGGTGCAACTGTCAGGACCACGTGCTCCATCTCCTTGGCTCTCGCGTTCAGCATCACACACAGGTGACATCAAACATGCCGACTCTCCCATGGCTTTTTCTGCCATAAACCTGTGAATAAAGACCATCAAACATGCCCACTCTCCCATGGCTTTTTCTGCCATAAACCTGTGAATAAGGACCACTGGTAGCCACAGTAGCCAGCCCTGACTTGCCAGGGCTCCACGGAGCAGGAACCCCCTTCATTACATATGAAACCAGTGAAACCAGACTAAGTTTGAAAACCTGAGCCTACAACCCAGGATGCATCTTTCACAGAAAGCCTGGCGGCTCAGAAAGGACTTAGACACCCAGAGAATCGTAAGGGTGCTGGATCCTTAGCAGGATCCGGTCCACGATCATTGTTACTTGTGAACTGATAACTCTTGAACATTCCAAAGAAAACAGGAGGGAGGAAGCTGGGCACGCATGCCAGCTCATGCCCCGGTCACCATCAAACGCCTGTTGACAGAGCCGAGGGAAGCTGGAACTTCTGCCCCTCCTCATTTCCTCCCAGGAAAACCCTGTCAGTGAGACACAGCCATTCTTGCAAAGGAAAGCAAAGGCAAGAAAGCTGGGTAGCAGCTTCTCGGGACAAAGGGCAGCGGCCAGGAGCAAAGGGGAATCTGGAGCGTGCAGGCCTGGGAGAGCATGCGCACCAAGGAGAGCATGCTCACAGACAGGCATGAGGGCCACCTCTGCCACAGCAATAGAGTTAGAGGAAAAGGCTCCAGCAGCCACGGGCTCTCCCGCCGCCTCCCTGCTCGATCCATGGGCATCATCACTCACTGCCCACCTCTCCTGTGGTGCTTGCCTTCTGCACCCTGCCTGCCTGCCTCCTCTGCCCCCTGGGCTGCTTCAGACCCTGCCTGGCAAACTCGGTGTCCATCTGGAATCCTGGTCACCAGGGGTGTTTCAGTTATGTCTCATGGCTAGGAGACATCCTTCCTTCACAGGTCCCATTCATGCTTCTTGCAATCACGCATGCTCTGGCTTCCTGTGCACTTGTTTCTCAAGCCTTGAAAGACAGGCGTGAGATCTTCCTACAGTAATGATTCGGTCACGCATCAAGCTCCTTCAGTGTCCGTAACTGTTATTGGAGGCGGACACTACTAGGGTGGACGGTTCACAGGTGGATTTTGCTTCACAAACACTGCTGCCTTAGGCGTCTCACTGGTGTTGATTTGTCTTTCTCATAGCAGCTTGGAGAGGTTCACTAAGCTATTCTGCCTGCGTTACAGGTTCAGGCAGGAAGAAGGAGGGAGAGGGGAGAAATAGCTGGGCTCAGGTCATGGCATGTGGGCAGCTAAGCTTGTCTCCGACATGTGCCACTCACTGGTACTACTAGATGTACCACATCTCTCACGAGACAACAGACAAGCACCGATTCTAAATGGCCAGGTTGGCATCAAAAAATATTTAACAGCAATGAAGAGCTCTGTATTCCTCTCAAATGTAAAGGCTTCTAGAGACGTGTATTAAAACGTGGTTTAAAATCATTTTAAAGCGTATTAAAGTAGATAAGGCATTTAAAGTAGATATGGGCATGCCATATATAAAGACAGAAATTATTTTGAAGCCAAATCTAGCTATCTTTAAGGGCTTTTCTTTATTCATTCATTTTTTTATTTTATTTTATTTTATTTGAGGCAGGGTCTCACCATGTAGCTCTTGGTTGACCTGGAACTTGCCATACCAGACTAGGCTGGCCTTGAACTAACAGGGGCAGGTGGCCCCTTTGCTTTCCTATGCTGGGACTAAAGGCAAGCCCCACCGTGCCCAGTTAATTTAAAGTTTTAAAAAGGGTCAGCACTAATGCCACATCAGCTCACACCTCATTTGTTTACTTAATCAATGTTTGTAAGCTCCTAGTTCCTCTCTGGCGCAGTGCTAGGCTGTGCAGACACGATACAGATCTGTATGTCTGTCTCCCCCGCCACACACCCCCGCCCCGCCCCTGGGAGCTGGGGACCAAACTCAGGGCCTTATGCTTGGTAGGCAAGAGCACACCACTGAGCCAAACAAACCCTTAAGCCCTGAACTCTGGATATTCAAATTAAATCAAATTAAAATTAAATAAATGAAGCTACTATGAAAAACTTAAAGATTATATAGCCGAAAAGCCAAGTAATTGCGTCATGTATGTGTCCCGGCGGGATGCAGCTTTTTTCAAGCCACAGCCATCCTTGTCCGGCTTGCTCACTGTCCACGTCAGCTGGCTTCAAGGTGGGATAAGATGAATGAATGAAGTGAGGCTAGAAGAAAACACCACGACTTAATCCCAGGATGCAGATCTGTGTAACACGACCTCTGGAAAAGGGGTGGTTAATGCAGGGCTGGAAAGTCCGCTGCTAGGGGACATCTGGGTGACCACAGCGGCAAGGAGACCACACACCCCGAGAAGCCAGAAGGATAAGCGTTGAGAGTGTTCACCATGAAGAGGTGTCTAACATTTGAGGCAACAGATAGGTTTAAATTGATTTTAAAAATCACACAATTCCGATCTTTATATTTAAAAAGCGGGGAGGACACATCCCCATTAGCACCTACAATTTTTATGTTTCTATATCTCGGTTAAAAGTAAATTTAAAGCTCTTTACTACATTAGATAAGAAAAATCCATCTTCCGCATTAACTTCCTGCTTTAGGACTCTGTATGCAATGCGCTCCAATGCATAACTGCTGGGTAAATACATAGACGAAATGAGGGAGGGCTTGAAAGAGCTGAGGAAGGGGCAGAGTGTCCAAATCAGAGCTCAGCAGAGAGCAGCTGGGAGGACCAGGGCGGGCCTGGCTGGGGGTGGAAGAAGAATCCCCTTATCTGCGTTAAGACAGAAGTGTGCTGTGGAGGGACCAGACCCTGGAGCTCAGCATCAAGCGTTCGTTAGGGGTGAATTGCTTGTGACAGTGGCTGCTGGGTGCATGCTTTTGTCCCCAGAGTTAGACAGACAGGACCGCTCCTGCGGGAAATTTCACTTCTGTTGAGCCCTTACAAACTGTGACGGTCTGCGCCCAGACTGAAACAGTGTTGCCGAGTCACTTGGGAGACACGGGCTATGGGGTCCTTTGCTCCCTCTCCAGGCCACCTGCCCAAGGGACTGGCAGTCACATTTAGTACATGCCTTCAGCTCCGTCCGCTTCCTTCTCAGATGCTCCACCAGGGTCAGAATGTGTTTCAGACAGTGATGTGGCTAAGCAGGTACCCCAAGGGGCAGTGGGAGGAGGCAGCTGGCAAACCAGCACAGAGCTCCTTCCCAATGCTGACCCGAGAGTTCTCAGCAAAGACCTCCTGGAGCGGTCATCAGCCAAACAACACTGAACGTAAATGTCTGTGACAGTCCAATGCGCTCAGAGTCCTGGAGGGTTCCAACGGTAGTATTTTATCCCCAGCACCCTGCATCTCCAGCAGACCAGAGCTGGAGCAGCAGAGAAGCCCCCAGAGGCCGAGATTAACCTCTCTTCTGCCGTTGAACCTTGCTCACTAACTGAGTGACCCGTCCTGCAAGGGACATCTGTCCTGTTACCCCTGCATCATGACCCCACAGATCAGCACCAGTGGACGCCCTTGTGACAGACCAGAATCATCTCTGAGGATGAAGGGATGAGGAGAGAGAGGCAGGGAGGGGTGGGGGGTGCTGCAGAGGAGGGCAGGGAGGATAACGCTCTGCCTGTGCTCTAGAACCTGCCCGATTTCTCCAGAAGAGGAGCGGCAGCCAAGTGAATTTTACCGTCTCCAAGGGTGCGATTCAGGGGCAGTAGATACATCCCCAGTGTTGTCCGGTCCTGCTGCCGTCTTCTTCCTAAACCGATGTGTGTGTCTCTATAGTGCTGGGTCTTCATCCCAGGCCTTCACCCGGACTTGGCATCCGCCACTCCACTTAGCTGCTTCTCCAGCCCTCAAAGCCTCTCCTGGCCCCTTACGGACCCAAAGTGTCTTTGGACTCCTACTACGACTCTCCCACCTACAGACTCGTGCTGTGAGCACTGCAGAGATGAGCAGCCCTGTTCCAGAGAGCAACCAGGGCTTGAAAGACCCACTGGAGAGAGAGAGAGAGAGAGAGAGAGAGAGAGAGAGAGAGAGAGAGAGAGAGACAGACAGACAGACAGACAGACAGACAGACAGACAGACAGACAGACAGAGAAATGCAAGCAAGGACAAGGGGAGAGAGGAGACTAAAGGGACCTAGGGTCGTGGGGGTGTGGAGGTACACTCTCCTAGCAGCCCGGTACCCTGTCCGAAGCCACTGACTGGGCGCTCAGAGCAGGGGGCGCTCAGACCCCAATCGGCCAGACCTTTACTCTGAAGACAGTGCTCAGAGAGGAAGCCGCTACATGGCTTTGGGTGTTACCGGTGTCACTGGGTGGGGGCTCTCTGTTCCACATGTGCAGACTTTTCCTGGAAATCCCTCCTCTTCCCAAATACAAACTTAAAAAGGTTTAACCAAGGCCTAATCTGTCACACCCATATCAGTCATACCCCTGGAGTCGCCGCTATGCCCAGTTAAGGCCAGAGGCAAAGATGCTCTCAGATGACCTGCTAGTGAACTTCGTCCACTGCTCTTTTCAGGGCTCGATCGCTGTTAGAACAGTCGAATCCAGCGACTGTGGTGCCCTCCATTCCATCGTGAGCTTGTCACATCCACCAAAGAGCAAACAGAACAGAAACGCTCTCCGTGTCCGGGCTTCTTACACTTTACTCTACACAGTCGCACGTATGCGAGCATGCGCAAGAGACAGACCGACCAAGCATTTACTGAGAATAAATCACAGAGAAATTCATTTTAAAACAGGTGCTTGGTATACATAGCATCTTGTCACTCATTAAAGACAACAGCAAATTCACATTCTAATGAGGTAGGGAGAGAATTTAAGACTTACTTGAAGAATTAAGTCTTGGCCGAAGGCTCTCTTCCACGGGACGTAAAGCATCTTCAGTGTTTCTCAGAGTGAATCAGTACTTGGACTTTAAAGTCATCAAGCTCAGACGACCGATTTGCATAGTTTTGTGATGCAAAAATGGCAAAAGTATACTGAAGGCCGTTTCAGAAACTTCTATCCTAATCCCAAGGCAAAATTCACCGATTTGCTTTTCTTTAAGAAACTTGCTTGGACCAGCAACTCTAATAGCAATTTTGAAAATCAAGCATTCTAATTAATATGATACAGAGCTTGGTGGCAGAATGTTTGCCCACACTGGGGAAAAAAAAAAATCTCCTTACGGAAAACTAGTGCGCATTAGTGGCTACATTGCGTCTTATTATTTTTCCACTTTTCACCTTTTTTGTTTGATTTGGCTTTTTGTTTCTTTTTTGAGACAAGATCTCCCTGTGTAGCTCTGGCTGGCCTGGAACGCTGGCCTCAGATTCACAAAGATCCACCTCCCTCAGCTTCCCAAATGCTGGAATTAAAGGTGTGCTGCGCCATGCTGGCTCCACTTTTCACATTTTGTATGTGCATGTATATTTGGGCTTGGTTTTTTTTTTTTTTAGCATACTAAATGGAATTCAGTCTCAGTAGTTCATTTAACCAGTATTTACTGAGAACCGCTCGCTCGATCGACACAAAGCTAAATGCAGGGAGTGAGACACGAAATCCACACTTTAGTAAAAATAAAGATTACAGACAATAAATTTCACAAAGCGTGTAGTATAAAATCAGATAGCTGCTATGAAGAAGACGCAAACTGAAAAAGCCAGGCATGGTGGCGCGCACCTTTAATCCTAGCACTCGGGAGGTAGAGGCAGGAGGATCTCTGAATTTGAAGCCAGCCTGGTCTATAGAAAGAGTTCCAGGACAGCCAGGGCTACACAGAGAAACCCTGTCTTGAAAAACAAACAACCAAAAAAAAAAAAAAGGCAAACAAAACAAAGGATTGTGCTAACTGCCTGGTAGTGGTGTTATAAGGCAAAGTCAGAGGGCGCCATAGACTTTTTGAGGGGATTTATGGAGGTCTATCCATCCCATCCCATCCTTTTTAACAACCATGTCTTGCAGTATGATATGCACTCCCATAATGTATTTTTTAGTCCTCTGTGGATAGAAAAACATTTTCTTAACTTTAGCCTCTTTACAACACAGTAGAATTTCTCTGTATTAAAACAAAAACTAGAAAAACCACTGTATGTAGACAGTTACGTCTTGTGGTAGGGAGTGAATCCGTTCTTCCAGGCAGGCTATGGCAAATGTGAACATACCATAAGCATTTATTGGCCAGGAGAGTCCATGTGTACTTATAATGTACAGATAGGTGTTCAGCTCCCAGTACCCAAGTGGGGTGTCTCACAACTGCCTATAACTCCAGCTCCAGGGCATCTGACGCCCTCTTATGGCCTCCATGGCACCTACACTCAAGTGAACACACATACACACACACACACACACACACACACACACACACACACACACAGAATTAAACAATAAAAAAAAACTTAAAAATAAAGAAGATGCAGATTAAGTTTAGCCAAATCCAGCGGCATACCCTCTATGTCAGAAGTATAGACGGTCACACGACAGAGGGACCCCTGTCCAGACTGACGAGCCTGTTAGGAAAGCAGAGTCGTTTGTGCTGGAGAAGCAGGAAGTTCGAACACACCGTGCATTTATTTAATCAAATATGGGAATCAAAACCTCCACAGGTTTAGCGAGTTGTATCAAATGCCGTACTCTCTCTGAGACAATACAGTTCTCACACACAGCATCGCCATTGTCCCTCAGCATAAGGCATGACTGGAAAAATAATTTACGAAGTTCCTTGGAAATACCAAATACTAAAATAGCTAGACATATTTAAACACATGTGGACTAACCCCCCTGGATAACTGCTGATCACTTGATCACAAACTGATCCAACGCCCCTTTCCTCAGTCAACTCACCGGGTCCCTGGGGTCTTACACTGGGGTCTTACACTGAGGCTCGTACCCTTCAGGGTTCATAACAGCTTCCTGCACACACATCCTAGAGTGAAGCTTCCCTCGTCTCTTTAGGGCCACCAACACCTACACCATCCCCTGGATTATTCCTGTGCTCCAGGAACCTGGGTGTGTTTGTGCCTTATGAAGTGAAGTGGTGAGAATGTTCTGGCTACTGGGGGAAAGCTGGGCATGCGTGTGTGGTGAACTACCACAGACAGAGTTGGCACGAAAGGCAACATTAGCTGAAGACTCGCAAAGACCACAAAACCGTCCCTCCTCTGCCCCGCACTCCATTGCCGAGGGTCTTCACGCATTTTGTCATCCCCCGGTCGCTGGAGGCCAGCCGGTTATTTGGCACAGAGCTAGACACCAGGGACTCAGAAAGACTAAGGCGGGCTTTCTGTTCTCCATACTGGAGCCGGCAAACAAGAAAGTCCGGGATCTGACGGCAAAATGGCACACGCCAGAGTAGGGCAGGCACTGGGTGACTGCGCGCAGGAACAGAGCAGGGGTCCGAGAACGATGGAAGAGATCTCGCAACGTGGCTGGTCCAGGAACCAAATATTAAACAAAAACAAAGCAAAACAAGTAAGCCTCAGCCATGAGGCAAAGAAACAGCGTGTGTAAAGCCGCAGCGGCTTAGCGTGAGCTGCAGAAAGATTCAAGACCTGAGAGCAGGGAGATATCAGAGCCTAACGCTGACGGGCCAGGTCACACAGGTCCTGGATAACAAAACCCTGAGGGTTTACCCATGGATAGCATCCTCTCAGAGTCGTATCTGGTCTACCCAGCATACGCGTCTTTATTGGCCCTCACAGTGAATGCCTAAGTGAACATGTGGGCCAACATTAAAAAAATGCTAAGTTTGCCGGGCGATGGCGGCCTTTAGATCCCAGCACTCGGGAGGCAGACACAGGAGGATCTTAGTGAGTTCAAGGCCAGCCTGGTCTGCAGAGCAAGTGCCAAGACAGCCAGGGCCACACAGAGAAACTCTGTCTCGAAAAACCCAAAAGGGGGAGGGGGGTAGTAAAAAAATGAGAGTTTGAACATAAAAAATTCAGATACCTGCCTTTTCTTTAAAACATAAAAAGACAGTCCTAGAATTAAACCCCTACCCAGCGCCCATGGGTGTGAACTGATGGCAGGTTCCACTTTTAGACTGATGACAGGCTTTCTAAGCTTCGTAGACACAGTCACCCCCCATTTTCCGTACCAGCTGCTTTAGTTGACGTCTTTTTAGGTAACTACGTCAGTCTTGCCCTGCTCCCTATTTGGCCAAGCTGATGTGGGTTCTGATGGTCAGGAGGAGTCAGGGCCGGCAAGATGGCTCAGCAGGTTAGGAGGATGGCTGCCAGGCCTGACAGCCCGAGTTTCACAGTCCCCAGGGCCCGTACTGTGGAGGAGAGAAGCAAGTGTATCCCCTGGCCTCAGCACATGAGGCACCATGACTCCGGTGAATAAGTGCGAAATTTTTTATTTAATAGAAAAAAGAAGTAAGGGGCTGGAGAGATGGCTCAGCGGTTAAGAGCACTGACTGCTCTGTCAGAGGACCCGGGTTCAAATCCCAGCACCCACCTGGCACCTCATAACTGCCTGTAACTCTAGCTCCGGGGTATCCGACACCTTCATACAGACATACATGAAGGTAAAACACTAATGCACATGAAATGAAAACAATAAATAAATTATTAAAAAAAAGAGAGAGAAGTAAATACTGAGTATACATAGGGGTAGGGGTAGTGTATGTTCAATGGCTGAAAAATCAACCTATTGGTTGTCTGAAGCTGCGGAAATAAATAAGAAAGCACATGAAAATGTCTTTGGCATCCTACTAGGAGCAAACTGGTAGACAATTATCAGCAACAAAAAGGCAGTAGCCTGTCTGTGAGTCTGCCTGCTCCTCTACTACTCACATCCGAAGGAGAAAGAAAAAATTCAGCTAGAGTGAACCCCTCAAAGAACGCAATACCAACATGTGTAACAGGCAGAAGTACTACCCACCTGGGGCTGGAGAGACGGTTTAGCACTTAAGAGCATTGGCTGCTCTTCCAGAAGACCCGGGTTCAATTCCCAGCATCTGAATGGCAGCTCACAACCGCCTGTAACTCCAGTTCCAGGGGATCTGATGCCTTCTTCTGGCCTCTAGCTGCGTGCATGTAGTGTACAGGACATACATGCCGGCAAAACACACAAATATAAAATAAATATGACTGTATCTAGAAATAAAGGTAACTTTAAAAGCAAGTTATTTAAAAAGAAACTAAGGGCATTCAATGGCATACAAGAACCCCAAGAAGGAGAGGAAAAAAAGATCTCAAGAGAGCTGCTGTCTCTGGATAGGCATGTTTATCGTCAGGCAGGATGTAAGCTGACTGGGTGCCAGTCAGCAGCTCCGCTGGGCTTTTTGCAGAGCGTGACAGGACAGGACAGTAAAAAGCAGCAAGGATAGTCAGAAGCATCTTGAAGAAAAGAGGGGATGGAAGACCACATAAGACTTCAAGATGTATTACCAAAGTGGCTGGAGAGATGGCTCAGCAGCTAAGGGGGCTCTTCCAGAGGACCCGGGTCTGGCTCCCGTCTCCCAGCACCCACGTGGTGGCTCACGACCATCTGTAATTCCAGTTCCAGGGATCTGATTACCTCTGTGGGCATTCCATGCGTGTGGTACACGGACACACAGGTCAGCAAGCAACCTATACACGTGAAATAGAAAGAAGCCAACACAGGTCTTTTTAGAGATACGTTAGGAAGCATCGTGGTTTAAATGCTGTGGTACAGACAAATGGGCCCCTGACAGTAGAGAGCCTAGAAACAGAGACCCAACTATATCAGAACTTGTATTCTCTGAACTGGCACCACAATTTGGCGTGGGGAAAAAACATTTTACTCAATAATTGACCTTTAATCCCAGCACTCAGAAGGCAGAGGCATGCTGATTTCTTTGAGTTTAAGGCCAACCTGGTCTATAGAGTGAGTTCCAAGATAACCAGGGCTACGTTGTGAGAGATACCACCCCCAAATGACACTGTGGTGCATCTCTGTATAGTAGAGGTCAGCTCCTTGCCTCCCCCCCCCCCCCCCCCCGCCCCACAGCGCTCTCCAAAAGAAAACCCAGAGACAGAAAACCAAATGAGGAAAAAGCAAAACTCCAGTAAATATGTTTCTTTTTTTTTAATTTGTTTGTTTCTTTGGTTTGTTGTTGTTGTTGTTGTTTGTGTTTTTGAGAAAGGGTCTCACTATGTAGCTCTGGCTGTCCTGCCCCTGCCTCTCAAGTACTGGGATTAAAGCCACGTACCACTACACCTGGCTTCCAGTAAATATTTTCATAGGTTTTCATGAAGGGAGGCACTTGATGATGTTTAGAAAAAGAGGTTTAAACAAGTAAATACAAACTAATAATACAATAATATTACTAATAATAATAAATACAAAAAATACAAACTATAATAAATCATATTAAACTTGGCGGCCACAAGAAAAGGTTGGGGACAAGAGTATTTAAGGCATGGGAAAAAATACCCAGAGTAGCCCCAGTCAGTCTTTTTCCGCTGTTGATGGTGTTCAGATGGGACCAGAGAGATGGGAAGAAACAAGGTTCAGAGCGCTGGAAGGAGATGTGAGCAGCCAGACCGGCTCTCACTCCTCCTCAGCCAGTCTCACAGTCATCACAGACATGACTGCTAGTCATACCCCAGATCTTACATTTTCCAAAAGCCTCAACCACGCGTTGGCTCCAATTGTCTTGCCTCCTCCTTCCTCTCATGCTGCTGTGGTGCTGAGGATGGGACTCACAGCCTTGGGCATGTCGGGAAGTGCTCCACCACCGAGCTGCACCCAAAACCTGCACCCCTCAAATCTGCCAGCATGTCATTCATATTTATTTTCCCTGTTTCTGGGATGCTTGCAATGCAAAGCCGGAGTTGCCCCCATTTTACAGAGAAAAACAATGGTCAGAGGGACGCAAGGGCTTAGCCAAAGTCATCGGGGAGAACGCAGTGAAAAACACGTAGTTCCTCTTGCCTGGGCTTAAAATGCTGGCCTCACCTTGGGCTCATCTCCTCCCATTCTTTAGCTGATAAAGCACCAATTCCTGCAGGCTGTTTCTTCCCGTCCTCTCTCCCATCCCGGCTTGTGTGTGTGGCCAGGGTGGGGGTGGGGGCTGAGTGTGGGCCTCACCACCCTTTGCCTGGATTTCAAGGAGGGAACCGGACTGCCCCATGCTGTTCTTTCCTCATTCCAGCCCATCCTGCCTTCTGCTAGACTAAACTGCCCCAAATGCCACTTCCATGATGTCATTTCCACAGTCAAGTATCCGCAGGCCTCTCCTCCTGCAAGCCAGGCGCACAGAACCGCTCCTGACTTCAGAGTCCCTCCTTAATCAGCCCGTCACTCAGAACAGGAGTTTGGGAAACAGAGGTGACTCACACACCCACACACCCACGGAGGGATGTTCCGAGAGTACAGACGAAGGAGCAGCCGTGGGGTGGCTTTGGGCCTGTGTTTGTGTTTTGTTTTACATGACACTGGTAGAGAAGGATAAACTAGTTTAGCATCCCTTCCAGCACAATGCTAACCAGCTAACCAGTTGGCCTCCTTTGCTTTTCTGTTGCTGTGGTAAAACACTGACCAAAGCCAACCTAGGGAGGAGAGGGTTTATCTAGCTGACAGGTCACAGTCCGTCTCTGAGAGAAGCCAGGACAGGACCTGGAGGCAGGAACTGAAGCAGAGCCCATGGGGGAGTGCTGCTTACTGGCTTGTTCAGCCTGCTTTCTTGTACAACCCGGGGCCATGTCAATCCTTAATCAAGAAAATGACGGCATCTTTGCCAGCCAGCATGCCAGCGTGGATGGGGAAAATCTCACGGGGCCCCAGCCCTAGATGAAGGAGCTAAAGAGGGAATGAGTCTAATTCCCTAGGAATGAGCAACCTCATTGGTTTCCTGGCACAACTGGTCAGCCCCCAAAACATATATTTATGTGGGCAGATTCAGTGGGTTGAATTTACATAGTCATTCACTTAGACACGTAGTTATATATTTTGTATATGTGTAACAATAAACAAAAAAGATACGGAGCTGAGATGGAGTGGAACGAAGTAGGGAAACGTGGGACGGGTTGTAATTCCAGCAGTCGGGAGGTGGAGGCAGAAGGATCGTGAGTTCAAGGCCAGCCTTGACTACGTAGCAAGAGCCTGTCTCCAGAAAAAAGGAAGGAAGGAAGAAAATAAGGAAAAAACAGACGGCCCTGCTCCTTCCAGGCTACCTGAGCTCTTGAACTCTGTTCCTCTTACTTGGAAAATTCTAATCCTGGCACCATTGCCTCCCTCTCCCCTCCCTCTGTCCCAGATTATTTCTATCAGCACATAAAAATCCTATAAACCTTTGCATCTTAAGAAAGAGTTTCTGGGCTCAGCAGTTAAGAGCAGGAACTGCTCTTCCAGAGGACCCGAGTTTGATTCCCAGGATCCACACCCGTCAGCTCAGAAACACCCGTGACTCTAGCTGCGAAGGATCTGGTGGCTCTGGTCTCCTCGGACATCTGCAGTCATGTGCACATACCCCAACACACACACACACACACACACACACACACACACACACACACACACACACACACACTTCAAAACAGAAAAATAAATCTTTTTTTAAGTTCCTTTCTTGTGCTGTAGAGGTGGCTTATTGGTTAAGAACACGGGCTGCTCTTGCAGAGAACCCAAGTTGGGTTTCCAGCACCCACCGGGCAGCAGCTCATAACCATCTGTAACTGCAGCTCCAGGGAACCAAACACCTACTTCTGGCCTCTCTAGGCACTGCACAGACATGGTGTGCGGACATCTGCAGGAGCAACACACTCACACACATAACATAAAAATAAATAAAATCTCAACATCTTCTCCAGCCACGCTGCTCTGCAGACACCCCTCGCTGTCTCCACTCGGTCACCCCGCTGTCTCTTTCTGTGACCTTGGTCGGGCTTTCTTCTCCACTGTGTCAAAGCAGGCAGTTAGCTTCCTTCCGCAGAGGCTCTCAGTGCAGCTCGGCACTGCCGGTGAGAAAATGTCTTTTGTTGGTTCTTGTCACCTCCTGAGCCCCCACCCCCACCCCGACCCCCACCCCCACTTGTCCGCTTCCCTCTCCTGTTCTAAGGTGGCCAGGGCCCAGGCTGTGGACTTCACTCCTCCCTCTGGACCGACTGAGGCCGCGGCATCTGTCTGCTGCTCTTGGACTGCAGCCTTCTCAGTGAGCACACACAGTGTCAAGTCCCGACCCCCTCCCTGTGCTCTGGGCGAATCCTCCCTTCGGATGTCAGTAGCCATCTTGAACTTAAATGCACGGAAAACGCCCGAGTTCTTGACGGCCATCCCCTGTTCCACTTTCCCACTCCCAGATACTCCGCACCCCAGTTGTCCACACCACTGACTTAGAAGCCAGCCTGCTCTTCATGGCCTGTTCGCACACACCACACCCCAATCCCTAAGCAAGCTGCTTCGTTCTCCGGACAAAAACCCCAAAGTCCCCTCCCACCTGTGGCACTGGCTCGCTGGCTCCAGCCTTTCCGGAGAAGACTCCCCAAACCAGACCCCCACTTTCCATGTCTGCCAGCTGCCCGTGCCATCCAGCGACTAGTGTCTTCTGTTTCGTTTTTTTTCTTGTGATGCCGCGGAGGGGATCTAGAACCCCGCTTGTTTAAGGGAAGCACCCTGGCCTAGCTCCCTCCCCAGCTCGTCCTACAGTGGGTTGTTTGGGCTTAGGGTGGTTTTGCTGAGTTGCTTGCTTGTGTTTCTGAAACAAGGCCATGTAGTGCAGGATGGCCTCAAGCTCACCATGTAGCTGAGGCTAACCTTCAATTCCTAATCTTCCTGTCTCTACCTCTCACGAGTAAGGGTTACAGGAGTGTGCCACCGCACTCAGCTCTTCGGTATATTTAGTTATTTATTATTTTGTATGTATGTATGTGTATTATTTTTATTTTTTTATTATTTTTTTTAATGTATGAGTGTATCCAGAAGAGGCCGTGGGATCTCCTGGAACCGGAGTTACAGGCAGTTGTGAGCTGCCTGCTATGGGTATTGAGAATGGAACCCAGGCCCTCTAGAAGGGCAACAAGTGCTCTTAACTGCTGGGCCATCTCTCCAGCCCTCTCCAGTGGTTTCTGAGCGGTGGAGAACACAACAAATCTTAAATGCTTATGATGCATGGGGGCAGGTGAGGCAGGATCTGGGCACTGACCATTTCTCTCTTCTGCCTGCTTACTGCACACTAGTCACGGGTCTTCTTCCTTCTCTCCTCCTCCTCTTTTTTAGACTTATTTATGTTTATGGGTGGTTGCCTGCATGTATGCACATGCATCATGTGCATGCCTGGCACCCACAGAGGTCAGAAGAAGGCATAGACTCCCCTGTGTTGTTGATGGTTGTGAGCCACCATGTGGGCGCTGGGAACCGAACCTGGGTCCTCTGCCAGAACAACAGGTGCTCTTCTTAAGCACTGGGCCATCTCAGCCCCTTGTGTCTTACACAGGCTCATTCCTGGCCCAGGGTCTACACATCTGCTGCTCACTCTGCTTAGAACGCTCTTTCCACCGCTGTAGGGATGCTTCCTTCTGGCAGGTCTCTGCTCAGAGGCCACCTCCCAGAAGAGCTGTCCCTGAAGGCCTTAGATGGCCCTGTCCGCACCAGCCTCCTCTGCCTCTCCTTCCCCTACCCTCTCAGTCAGCCCGCCTGCTCCATGGGCTTTATTGTAAACTTGAATGTGAAGCCTCTAAGCAAGGATGTGACTGGTCGGCCTGTTATGGTCTCACCAGTCTCTAGAAGCCGCTGGTACATAAAAGAGGCTCTCCTATGAGTGAAGAAATCACTTTTGAAAAAGTCCATTTTTGAAAAAGATTAAAGGGGCAGCGGACTGCTCAGTGGTCGCGTGTTTGTGTAAATCTCTGGGTTTAATTGGGAAGGGAGACAGAGAAAAGACTAATAAAACAATGTGTAGGGGTATGAGGGCTGGGGTTTACCTGTTCGTTCTATCTATCTATCTATCTATCTATCTATCTATCTATCTATCTATCCATCATCTATCATCTGTTTATCCTCTATCATCTATCTATCATCTATCATCCATCTATCTATTATTCATCTATCATCTACCTATCATCTATCATCTGTCTATCATCTATCTGTCATCTATCTATCTATCTATCTATCTATCTATCTATCTATCTATCCATCATCTATCATCTGTTTATCCTCTATCATCTATCTATCAGTCTATCATCTATCATCCATCTATCTATTATCCATCAATCATCTACCTATCATCTATCATTTATCTATCATCTGTGTCTATCTATCTGTCTATCTATCTATCTATCTATCTATCTATCTATCTATCATCTATCTATCTATCATCTCATTTGTACGTATTCATGCGCGGTCAGGACCAGCCCTCAGGACATGTTCACGTCTACCTCTTGTCTCCTACCCTCCTTTCACACCTCACCCCTGACAGTCCTTCAGACTGTGGCTCGAGGGCCACCTCCTTCCTCTCCATGCAGCCTTCCTGAGATGCTTGCACTCTTGTGGGCTGTCTGTTCCCCAGACGTGGACTGACAGGAGATTAATACCAAGTAAATACCCGGTGACAGTGCTTGGTGTAGATGTCTGTGTCTCAAAGCCTTCCAGGGGGTCTGGAAATTCATGGGAGAACTTCCATCACTACCCCAGTCTGGGTAGTACTGAATATTAAGTACTTACATCTACTGAGCACTCACTACCACGAAACACATGGACTGAGTGGGAACTGCTTTCATTTTATATCAAGACTGGGGAAATAAAACATAGACAGAGTAAGTGATTTGCCTATGGTG
This sequence comes from Peromyscus maniculatus bairdii, assembly GCF_049852395.1. Taxonomy (NCBI): domain Eukaryota; kingdom Metazoa; phylum Chordata; class Mammalia; order Rodentia; family Cricetidae; genus Peromyscus; species Peromyscus maniculatus. The sequence continues at coordinate 56,244,505 of NC_134874.1, forward strand.
CTAAGGTGGGGATTCAAACAGAGCTAAGCCCAAGCTCGTCACCTCCATGCTGTGCCACCACATGATAGGCACATGACAAAGGACCCTAGTCCACAAATGTGCTGGGTCAAGCTGCTCGGTCTTGGTCAGATAGCCTAATACTGGGTCTCCGTTTTCTCTGTGTGAGGGGACAGGACAGCACCTTCTGAGTGTTTGGAAGCATCAAGCTGTGGCGTGGGTGCTGTGGCGCTTGGCTCCCGGCAGGCGTGGGGCAGATGCTGGTTAGCCCAGCCTGGAGTGGGGGAATGCCCCGCTCTGGAGTTAAGGGAAGCTCGGAACATCTTCTGGAAGCCGAGGATAGGAAGGCACCAGGCTTCCTGCGGGCTGTTTGTGTTTGTCCTCCAGACCTGCTAATCTAAACATCTCTCGCTCCCCAGGAATTATTTTAGGACCGGGAAACAGCACGCTGTTTATTGAAAGAGTCACCGAAGAGGATGAAGGTGTCTATAGGTGCAGGGCGGCCAACCAGAAGGGAGCCGTGGAAAGCGCAGCCTACCTCACGGTGCAAGGTAAACAGCTGGCAGATCCGACACCTGTTTCCCTGTTGGCTTAACCTCCCACCTCCTGGTCTCCTCCGGCAGCCCAGTGGGTCCTTTCCTGCCTGTTCTGGACACTGCGGACACTCTGTCTGCAGGCAGAGGCTGGCTGTCCTCGGGAGCCCCAGGCCAGCATTCTCAGCAGGGGAAGTACTTCCAGGAAGAAGGGATCCTGGTGTGCTCCCGACACTGCGGGCAGTGTGACTCACAATGCCCCAAGGGGTCCACATCTGTGAGAAATAAGGCCGGGAAGAAAGGAAATGGGGGGAAGGGGAGGGGCACCCATTGAAATTGTTCATCCCCACCCCACCCCCTTTTCTGAGTCCTAGAAATTAGACGTGAGTTACTTTTTCCTCAGCTGGTTTTTAACATGAGGAGACACAAAAAATTCTCAGACGCAAGGCACACTGAATGGCTCACACCTCAGAGACAGCCCTAGGCGCTTCCTGGGCCCCAGACAGTTTGTCACAGAGCAAAGCATAAAGTAGCTGGGTCCTGCTCTGACTACAGCCATGTGGCTTCCGTTCGGAAGACAGTCTCAACCCAGGCTTCAGTTCTCCCATGCTAAGCACCATCCCAACCCTAGCGTTTACAGCGTCGGAGCATTGCATGCGCATGTGCGCCTCTTCGAGCTCACCATCGATGGCATCCTGAGATTCGACGTGAGAAGGTGGGATTTGTTCGGTAGCCGGTCCACAGTGCTCAGCAGTGTATATGAGAGCGTGTGGGTGCTTCTGGGGACAAGCCAAGAAGGAAGAAAGGCTGAAACTATCCTACCACAAATCCTTACTTCCAAAACGAGGGCGATATTCCCCAAACAGCCTGAGGAATGGTCGTACGTCTCCCAAATCCTCCTTGTTTTACTATCGTCTTCCAACTCTGCCACACATCAAGAGAAACTAACAGCCCACTTTCTCGAAGGTCTGCTCCTCTGTCTTTGGCGTGGACCTCAGGTATCACCACTGCAGCCTTTCCAGCAGGCCAGGGAAAAGCAGAAAAAAGGAGACGCACCTCAGCCTGGCTTGAGTTTGGAAGCCCCCAGAGGCAGGAAGCCGTAACTTGACTCTGGGTTACTCTCAGTCAGGCAGGGACAGCCCTGATGAAGAAAGTTCCCTTTCTTCTGAAAGTCACCTCAGCCCACCACACGCTGGCTTTGCCTTGCTGAGTACCTGTCCCCATGTTCACTAGTGGGTAATACGGTCAGCGTGGGGATTGCGAGAGACCCTGATGTGAAGTCAGAGTGTGCATGCCAGTTGTAAATCTTCCCTCTTTTGCCAGGATAGCCCGGACTTCTCAGGAGCCAGGTCACTTGGCCTTGGCTTTACAGCATCTGTGACCCCAGCATTCACCGGTGACAGCTTTCCAAAGCCCCACCGATGGTGAGGTTTTGGGGATGCAGGCGTCAGCTCCATATAAGGATAGAATTTGAAATAGAGAGCAGTTTGCAAGTTGACAGTGCATACATCTCAGAGAAGCCCACACATATGAGTTAGGGCCAGTTTCTTGAAGTACTCTGGGCTCCCTGAATTAATGTGGCCATGTGATGCTGTTCAGAGCAGTTGACCACGGTTATCTGCAGCTCACTTGATAACTGAAATTGGATTCTCGCCCTTGAACGCATGACTCATGTCACTGAGGGACACTGAAGCATCCCTGAGCTTCAGACGTGGTTTCCTGGTATACTCCTGCCTTGTCCAGTTGAGTTTAGGAAATCTGGGCACATGGGTTGTGTCTGTGGCTATGTTTAACAGATTTTTAAAGAGGTTCAGGAATCCGTCAGGAAGGAAACGGTCTGCTCATTTTATTTCCTTTAAAAAAGGAGTCTTATACTCAGAGATAAAACAATGTGTTATTTTTGTATCTGAAAAGGATAAATGGACTGTGGAGTCAAAGTGGCTTCTTTAAATAATCCCCGGTTTTGTTTGGTTTGGACGGGACCTTGGGCATATGTGGAGCCCCCCACCCCCACCCCCAGGAAAGGTGTCCAGTGTCAAGACCACAGTAAAAGTGTCAGCAATCCAGATCATTTCTGAAATGAACATATTTGGCCCATTTATATCCAAAGACCCAACTGAGCTCTGGCGCTTCTCCTTGAGGCTGATGACTATGCTCCGCACAAGAACTTGTCTGACAACAGACCTGGGCATCACTGTACGTTAACGGTATTGGGAATGACACAGGACAGAGAAGCTCTGAGAATGACTGCCATTAGAGGCTTCTGCTGAAGATGACGAGATAGCTTGAGAGAAGACACAAAGAGGTCAGAGCTGGATGCTGGCCACGGCATCCCAGATAGAGTTCGCCACGGCATCTGCACACTCACATCTGCTCGAGAAAGGACCCATGCCGTGAGAAGCCTGCACCACAGTCCCTAATTAGATCCCGAGGCTTAAGAATAAAAACAGCTCAAAACAAACCTAGCACGTTTCTCTGTGTTCTACACTGTAGTCAGTGTCCTCCTGCTCCCCACCAGGTCCTGTGACCTGCAGCCTGCCCTCCCCTCCCCCACACCTGTCCTCCTGAATGCTAAACTAACCTGGCCCTTCATGTTTCTCCTCTCATAGATGCTGGCAATTTTCAGGGGTGTCCCAAGTAACAAACCATGCTCAGAATAGACGAATTACCTGTTCCTAATTGCACATGGGAGCTTAAGGGCCCTAAATACCCGCCCCCCCCCCGCCTCTCTCTCTCTCTCTCTCTCTTGTAAACTTTCAACTCCAAACTATAGGATAAACCTCACCTTAGCAGAGAATTTAAAAAATGGTACTAAAGTTCAGTTAAGGTGAATTAAGATCTTTGTAGATAGTTCTTAATATAAATGAATAATATAAATAAAATAAATTTTGTAGAAGCAAAATAATTAGACTTCAAACATAGCCATCTCGTTTCTTCCCATGAAGACCAGGGAATAAGAATCTACACAAGGTATCCCCGACATAGATGGTAGCTTCATTAACTGGTGTTAGGCCCTGGGAAGACTTTGGCCTATCAATTATACCTTGTCTTGTCAAGCACATGATACACTGTGTTAAGCAAGCATATATACACTAGTCTACTTAGTTTTTTTATTATTATGTTTATGGGTGTTTCATCTACTTGTACAAATGTGCATCATATGCCTGCAATGCTTGCAGAGGCCAGAAGAGGGCATCCGAGACCCTGGAATTGGAGGTGCAGAGGGTTGTGAGTCAACAAGTAGGTGCTGGGAATCGAACCCAGGTCCTCTAGAAGAGCAGCCAGTGTTCTTAACCACCGAACCATCCTTCCATCCCCTTGCCCCACTCTTTGCTTAAATTTTGCAGCAATCCTGTGAGAAAGTCCGGTTGTTGAAAATAAGACTCTAGTTAGGACCCAGAGAGAGGTCAAATAATATCCCAGGGCCAGCAGGCCAGGCTTCAGTGAGGGAGCTGGGAATGCTTGAGTCCCTCTTCCTGCTGTGCCTCATGTCACATGGTGAGTGGGAGCCGTCTCAGCAGCGGGGTGTCTCTGTTTCAGGAGCTGAGTCACTTGTGGGGGGACCTCCTCTGTCCTGGTATTTCCGTTCCTGCCGTACAAAGTGGGAGTGTGAATTGCGGCTGACTCGCCTTTCTAGGGCTGGTACAGGATGAGGAGACTGTGTCGTGATAAACTCTGAAGTGTCAGCTATTATTGGTGTTGGTTCATGTGGTCCTCTATTCCAGCAGAGCTGTCAGCCTTACATATGTGAGTCACCCAGATGGCGTCCCAGACCACAGCATTCCTGTTTGCCTTGAGGACTAGCTTGTTGTGATAAAAACGAATTACCAAGAAAAATGTTACAAACTGCAATTTTAATTGTTTGTTTTTTTAATTACTCTCAAAAAGTTACTTCGAATTTAATTCAAATATAGTAGATCTACACATCACAGTCCTGAAGAAAAGATCCAAATTGGTCTCTACAGATTCTTAAAAAGCATCAAAAACCGTTACAAAGATCTACAGGCCAGTTGTACTATTCCAGTAAGTGACAGGGAAGCCATGTCGAACTTGAGGCAGATGACGGCACTTGTGTTGAGCTTGATAGAATGTGGCCTAATCTTTCCTCATATATGTATAGGTCTTTACTGACTTTCTCTGGGCCTGAGGTAAAAACACAAAGGGAACATATTTCTGCTACATTATTTGTGACTTCAAATTAATAGTAAACTTCAAAATAACAGTAGATGCTAGATCACCTAACCCACACTGTGGGCTCAGGTACAGCCTTATGAGAAGGTGGTTACTCTAAAAGATGCCAGGCAATTGTGCTAAAATCTGGTTTGTTTTAGGCAGAAAAGGCAAGCTATGATGCGTGGAGTGTGCCTGACAGAAAAGAAGTAAAGCAAAACCAAATCAAACCCAACTGTCTTGCACTTAAGGTCCAAAAAGTGATGAGGGAAAATAAAATTTTATTTATTTATTTTTATTTTACTAAATGTGTGTGTGTGCCCATGTTTTACCTGCGTGTACATCTGTGTACTGTGTGTGTTCCTGGTGCCTGAGGAGGCCAGAAGAGGGTGTCGGATCCCTTGGAACTGGAGTCACAGATGATTGTGAGCTGTGGTGCTGGGAATTGAACCTGGGTCTTCTGCAAGAGCAACAAGTGCTCTTAACTCCTGAGCCATCTCTCCAGCCCATAAAACCATACTTAAAGGTTTAAAGGGGTTGAGAGAAGGGGAGAGAGAGATGGAGGAAAGTTTCAAACCATACTTAACAGCAGTTTGCACATTATCTTTAATTTTTAAAAGAAACCGAGGCTTTGGTCTGCCACATAGCTGCTCACTGGCTCACACAAGGCATCTTCCCAATTCCTGATGGCACACTCCCCCCCGACCCCCACCCCCAGGTGTAGTTGAAAGTTTTCTCTGGTCCTGCCCGGCCATGCGGTCTGGACCTCAAACCTCTCCCACCCACCATCCTACAGCCACTTATAAAATAATCACTCAGAGGCTTAATATTATTTACACACTGTATGGCCTATGGAAGGCCTCTTGCTAGCTAGCTCTTATATCTTCAATTAGTCTATTTCTATTAATCCGTGTTTTGCCACATGTTCCATGGCTTTCCCAGTCTGCTGGCATGTTGCTCCTTGGGCGGCAGACTGGCATCTCTCTGCCTCTGCCTTTCTTCTTCCTGTCTCTCTCTTGGATTTCCTGCCTGACTATGACCTGACTCACCATAGGCCAATCATAGCAACACATCGTCACGGTGTACAGAAAGACATCCCACAGCACCCGGGGCCGGGTAGACTCTGGGGCCAAATCTCTCTGGTGATGTCCTTCTTGGAACTCACCTGTTATTGTATTCTTTGAGCTGACTGCCGGCTCTGCGGCCTGAGCTGCCCCTCACAGAACCACGTGCCGGGCCAGTGTGTGGATGCCTAGCTACGATGAAAACATCCGAACCTTCTCTTCTCTGAGGTTGGCCTACCCAGCTGAAGCCTACCCTGGTAACTGTCCGGCAAAAGTGGGCTGCCAGTGTGTGCAGCCCAGACTGTGCACAAAGAGCTGCCGTCACCACCAGAAAGGATCAAGACACCATGCAATGAAGACTCTTGACAAGATCTACCACCCCTCAGCATCCAGCCTAGCTGCTAAGTGGTACCCGGAGGGATGACAGGAAGCCCGGGAAGACAACCACGTTTGTCTGTGCAAGAGAGTGGGAATGGACAGCAAGGGGCACCATTATCAAATACTCTTGGTCACCTTCTCATCAACATCCCGAGGAAAAACAGCCATGGACTGCATCCTTGTACACACATTTGAGGGGACTGATGTTCCTGAGACCAGCACTCACTCCTAACACAGATCAAGTCTCATCCACTTTGCCTCTGGCCCTGAGCAACTAGGCTGTTTTGTGTACTGAACTAATTGCCTGTCACCAGCCAGGTGAAGCTGGGTTTAGCCAGGCTAGTGTGTAGGGAAAGCACCCAAGAGGTTCATCAGCCTGCCAGCCAAAGCCTGTCCTGGCAGCCCTTTAGGAGAGAGAGAGACAGAACTATCAGATGAGACCACAGATGCCACGGTGTGTGTGGTAAAGGGCTAAGATGAATACTAGCCAGCAGTGAGAACTACTGTTAGAGCATAATGATCATCCTTCTTAAACGTATTCTAGTGAGTTGGTCCTTAAATATGTGTTTACACACAACTAGTCCCATTGACAGGAACTTTGCTTGAGTAAGGACTATGGAATTAGACTTGGGGGCCAGCTTCCTGTCCCACGGAATGTGGCGGGAACGTTCCCCCAGACAGAGAGGGCCACTGGCTTCACATTCCATTACAGGAGTGTGTGCAAAGCCCCTGTGAGAAGACAGTGACTTCAGCAACTGCGGCCGTCGGCGGCCACTGCAGGCTGCCTTCAGAAGGGTCCAGTCTTACCAGAGAACTTATCTGCAGCATAAGCCAGTGTGGTGTGCTCGTGCGTGCGTGCGTGCGTGCGTGCGTGCGCAGTTGAAGAAATCCATACTCACAGGAACTTTGTCTTGCAGTTTTTCCACTCTGAGGATGTATAGTGAGACTGAAGGACAAAAGGAGATATAAGACCTAAGCATTTAAATTTTTTAATTAATTTTTAAAATTGGGAGCGAGGCTGGAGAGCCGGCTCAGCAGTTGAGAGCACTGGCTGCTCTTGCAGAGGACCTGGTTCGGTTCCCAGCACCCACATGACACATGGTGGCTCACAACCATCTGTAACTGCAGTTCCAGAGGGTCCGGTGCCCTCTTCTGGTCTCCGCAGATGCTGGCACATATGCATACATGCGGGCAAAATACCCATGACATAAAATAAAAGTAAACCAATCTTAAAAAAAAAAAAAAAAAAAAAAAAAAAAAGGCAGTGTTAGGCCCAGAAGCCAGGGCCTTCTCAGGCCAAGCACATACCTCCACTGAGCTACAGGGCCAGCTCACCATTTGAATTTTTATCCTCACAGTCATAGAGGGCACACGTCGGCACCCGCTGAGACAGACAAATGGCAGGATTGAATCTATGGCCTGGAAAGGAGTGGAGGGCACTGGAGACAGGCAGGGCTGGGTAGATGAGAACTGAGGAGGTCCCCCAGGCAGTGATAACGGGGTGAGAGAGACAGTAACACCTTCACAAGCAGAAGGCAGAGCAGGTAGGACAGAGAACATTCCCTCTCTGAAGCGATTAACAGGCTCTCGTAAAGGCTCAGAAGACAGGAGAGGAGGAGAAAGGGACGATCCCCTTAGACGCGGTGGTTGAGCACAGGACTCGGATCAGCTGGGTTAAAACCACAGCCCCACCACTCACAGGCAAGAGGCGTCATCTCTCAGCACCCTCAACTTCCTCACTCAAGAATGGGGAGATGCAGCTCAGAGGATTGGCGGGGGTCTTGATCTTCAGAGGAGTCCCCAGAACAGAAGGCTCTCAGCAGCTCCCACTCACAGGTTTCCGGAGTTGCACACTTGCCGTAACCCGTGCAGGACACCTTTGCCTGCAGCCTTGGCCTCAGGGCTTTCGTCACACAAATGCTCAGAGCCCGTGATGCTCTGGTCCCAGCCTGTGCCCCCTAGCATCCCGCCATCTACACCGTCACATGAGCATGTGGGCTTACATCGCCCTGCCACGCATGTGCACGGATCACGTGATCACGCAGCGTGAACGGATTACGTAGGGTAGGCTGTAAGGCCCTGGGATGACTAAGCATCTTGCCTGGCTACTGGACAGAGCACTGGCGGTCACGTAGCTGGGGGAGTGGCTAGGAGTTCCAATGGTTATTGCGGCACACGCCTATAACCTCCACTTGGGGGGGCGGGCAGGAAGGTCACAGTCATCCTTGGCGATGCACGTGAGTTTGAGGCCCGCTTGGCATGCGTGTGTGAGAGACCCTGTTTCACAGGATAGAAAATAAAGTCAGGCCAATGTGCCCGGACAGCTGGTTTGGCTCACGGGGATTCTTGAATGTTCCGACCCTCCGGCCCCCTACCGTTGCTGTAGCAGAACTTAGCTGAACTCAGACAAAGAACCCCACAGTGAGGTACTGGTGTTTGAAGCTGAGACACTGCTGTCTGGTATCCATGGGGCGGGTGTGAACACACCATACCTGTAAGCGACCAGCGACTGATCAGCAGACACACACACACACACACACCCCACACACCCCCGTCATGCCTAGGAAGAAGGAGTCTCACCCAGCCTTGGCCTAACTTCCTCTGTCAAATCACAGGAGAGGGTGCCTCTTCAGACCTCCCAGGGACTTACCCCCTGGAATCTTTAGGAGGGCCCCTGCTCGGCCCGGTGGGCTCTTCCCTTACTGAGTGTAAGCTGCTCACTTCGGGAGGCATCACTGGTCTCTCTCTGGGAGGACACTGCTCAGCTTTTGCAGTCTTTTTTTTTTTAAATAATTTATTTAAATTTACTTTTTGTACATTGGTGTGAAGGTGTCAGATCCCCTGGAACTGGAGTCACACAGACAAGTGTGAGCTGCCACGTGGGTGCTGGGAATTGAACCCCGGTCCTCTGGAAGAGCAGCCTGTGCTCTTATCCACAGAACCATCTCTCCAGCCCCCAACTTTTGCACTCTTAACCCTGGAAAGGATGTGACCGCGAAGGTCCTTGGTCTCCTCTTCCCTTTCAGCCGCTGCTGAGGTCAGAGCCCCAGACACAGGGGACAGGACTGGAGGTCATTCAGAGTGGCTGCCCCAGGAGAAGCAGGCAGGCAGTCGGACTGTCCTTGAGTTTTATTTTTATTTTCAATGTCAGCTTTGAAGAATTTTGTGAGTCCCAAAGGGGCCCTTTTATGTCTTTTTTTTTTTTTTCTTTAGAATTTCCTCTAAAACCAATCAGGGAGGTTTAACATATTCCATATTTAGCAATTTAATGATCTCCCCCCCCCCTGCCTTAATTTCCCTCCATCTTTACTTTCTCCTCTGATGTTTAATTAAGCATTTCTGAGAACACCATTTACAGAATTTCCAGAAGGTCCTCTAGGTGTGAGCTCGTGGCGTGCCTTAGAAGATAAGACCTGTGCTCTGGCAGATGCCAAGCTAGAGCGAGTGGAGGCGCCGGCGCCGCTGCGTCCGAGGGTTTCCTTGTACTAGCATCTTGGTGATTTTTCTGTCTCTAGGATCCTCAGACAAGTCAAACCTGGAGCTGATCACTCTCACGTGCACCTGCGTGGCTGCGACTCTCTTCTGGCTCCTTTTGACGCTCTTCATCCGGAAACTGAAACAGGTAAGAATGCAGAAGAAAAGATCACTAAGGCATGCAACCGCCTCCCTCCCCCCCCTCCTCCGTGTGAGCATGTCCATCCACGTCATCCTTGTTCGGCCTCACTTAGGCAGCCATACTGTTGAGCCATCATAGAGCTACTATGACGGGGTCCTCCTCCCTAAACTATGGGCCGCCAAGGAGTGCTGAGAGAAGGAGAATTAGCCTCTCCCAGGGATGACACCCTAGCTGCTTATCCATTACCCAGTGGTCAGTCCTGACATCATATACAGACAAGCAACACTAAACAGACTCAGCAGGTCATATTTGCTCAGGGAGTTCGAGGCCAGCCTGGCCCACAAAGTGAGTTCCAGGACAGCCAGGGAGACACAGAGAGACCCTGCCTCAACGCCCCTCCCCCTACAGAAAGGAAAGACGTCAAAGGGCAAGTGAAATGAAGACCCACGTCTGACCTGGCTCTGCTCTATTTCCCATGAGTCTGTGTGGTGCAGGGCGTGAGCCCCTGTGCCAGGCCCTCTGGGGACCTTGGAGAGCAGCCGCTACTGCGTGCAGTCTGGAAGGAGACTGTTTGGACTCCAGGGCACAGCCAAATGCCACCCTGTAACTCTGCATTAGGTCTAAGGTGTAAGGATAGCGGAGCAAACCTGGGCACCGTGGTGGCGCACGCCTGCAATCCCGGCACTCGGGAGGCAGAGGCAGGAGGATTGCAAGTTTGAGGCCAGCCTGGACAACTTAATGAGACCCTGCTTCAGAAAATGGAAGGGAGGGGGAGGGAGGGGGCTGGGGAGGGGAAGAGAAGGGAAGGAAGGGCATGGCTACTCCAAATGTGAAGAGGGGTGTAGACGACGGAGGAAACAGCGTTGGAGGGAGCAGGGGCTTCTAGGCACAGCCCACAGAGCAGCCGTGAGGAGCTAGGACGGCCGAGGCCAGGGCTGCAGAGGGCTGCTAAGTCCGGCTGGGCAGGACCTTGGAGGGAGGAGGCAATGCCAAGAAGCGGGTCTGCCAGGTGAAGGCTTCGGCAGCCGGCAGGGCAGGCAGAGGAGGAGGAGGAGGAGGAGGGGTGCTAAGTGAGGTGTGGTCAGAAGAAGCTGCTACTCCAGTTGGGGAGGGGGTGGGGCGTGTTTTTTCTCGTCTTGAAGACCAGATCCAGCGAGAGTCGACCCCCAGGCATGTAGGAAATGCAGTAAAGTGGTGTAAGGAAGAAGCCTGCGACCCGCTGGAGGGGTAAGAGTTGAGAGATCTTCAGGAGGGAGTAGCAACTGGACTTAAGGAAGCCTGGGTTTCTGCTTTTTCGTTCTTTCTTTTTTTTTCTTTTTTTTTTTTGTTTGTTTGTTTGTTTGTTTGTTTTTGTTTTGGAGGGTTTTGTTTTGTTTTTGAAACAGGGTTTCACTGTGTAGCACTGTGAACTCACTACATAGACCAGGCTGGCCTCGAACTCACATAGGTACTGCTGCCTCTCTGCCTCCCCAGTGCTGGGAGTAAAGGCGTTCGCCGCCGCCGCCGCTGCCGCCACCACCCAATGGTTTCTGCATTTTCCTAGACATTCTCCTTCATGGTTGTCCCAGGTCTTGTGAGAAACACCTTGTACAGGGTCTCCGTTCGTCCTATCAAAATGTCAGAGAGGGAGATGTATTATTATTCCCATTTGAATGAGGGAAACTGAGGTTCCCTGAGGTGAAGACATGGGTCCAGATGTCACGACAGGAGTCGAGTTTTGAGCACGGGCTGTCTGACCTCTGACTGATACTCACAATCTTAAGGCACGCATGCTTGGCAGTTGGAATGGGAGAGGTGGCAGGCAGCAGCCTTCCATGTCCACAAAGGACATCAGGCCTTGGGCGCATGGAATCTGTGGTTTTAAGACCTGATGAGGCCACTGCTTTAGAAGCAAACAATAGTTTTGATATTTCTGTGTCATGTCTGTCCCCGTCCGTGCCCCCCCCCACCCCCCAGCCAAGGCCCGAAACCAGGGCCTTGCGCTTGCTAAATCCCCAACCCCAAACAATAGGTTTTCAAGGAGAGAACACATCTCCTGGGGGAATACTTGCAAAAAAGCATACTTGCTGAATCTGGGGTGGAGAACAAAACTGGAGTAGCCCAAGGGACGGACACGGAAGGAGAAAAGAAAGCTAAGGGAAAACAGTGCTAAGGTAGACTCGGAAGAGTGTAAACCGGAAGGAGGGACCAGAAACAAACGCTCTACCCTGCCCCCTTCTCCTCCCCTCGCTGAGCAACAGCCATCTTACTCAGCAAGCCCTTGCGGGGTAAGGATGGAAAGATCTAGAACAGATAGGTTTAAGAGGGCTCCTACACTGCCAAGACTCCAGAAGGTAGGAGTTGGTGGGAGGGGGCAAGAGACTGTCTAGAATTGGGCTGGAGGAGGCAAAGGTGAACACGGAGTCTAAATCAGATGCATGTCCGCGCGGTTCCTCTAACCACAGTGCTAATTCCTCATTGATAAAGAATGGATCTTATCTCCTCGCCCCCGCCCGGTAGAGCCAGTGTTGACCAATGGCCAACGTGTACTGATGCTTGCCAGAAGCCAGGTCCTGTTCTAACCGGTTGGTCAATCATTTGATATCCATAGCAACCCTCTCAGACAAGTACAATTACAACCCCCATTTCACCGATAAGCAGAACTAGGTTTGGGCGAGTTAAGCCGCTTCCCCGGGAGATCCAGGCTCCGGTCCAGGCAGCTGGTCCTCCCTGCCAAGGGTCAATTAAAAGGACGAATACCTGTCACCTCGTACTCTGCCAACATACTGCCCTCACAGGTCTGTGCGGTGTTCACAGGAGCCACAGGCGACAAGCTCTTCCTTCCCCGCCCCGTTCTCTTGTCCCATTCCACATCCTTGACACCTCCCCGTCCTGCAGAAACCCAAGGTGTCCCCTGCTGGGTTCCAGCTGTCCCCTGCTTCTGCGTGGTTGCCTTGGTGACATTCAAAGTGAAAGAGTTAGTCATCGGAATGACACCAGCAGCTTCTCCCCTGAGCACCCGGCACCTGTAATAGCCTGGCACCCACCCGGGGTGCTGCCCCTTATCTTTTGACTTTTATGGGAGGCTGAGCAAACTCTCTGCCCTGCGGTCTTTGTCCCACATTCTAATGATAATTTTTGTAAGGAGAATGATTGCAAGCGAGTGATGGATGGGGTGAGTGGTGACGGCCTGGGGCAGGGTGAACGAGGGCTGAGAATGAATGAGTGGGTGTGAAGTGGTCCGTATGGAAAGGCAGTCTTCCCCCCTTCGTGCTTCCTCTTGGCTAGGGGAAGAAAAAAAACTGCAAAAAGAGGGGGCCAATCTCATTTCAACAAAGTTTATGTGACTTTGAGGCAAGGGTTGTATGGGAAACTCACCCTTCCTGTCCCACCCAAGTCTGCCCACAGAAACTCAGTCATCAGCCCTGGAAATGTGTCCACGAATAGGAAATGAACCGGCTGATGGGCTGTAGCTGTCCATCTGCTCCTCTGGGATCCGCCACCATGGTTACTCTCTGGGTCTGACTTGATTTCCAAGAAGTCAAGTTCGCAGTACACACTTGTGTTATGAATGTGACATCTGAGCAATGCCTAAGGAACTCAAGATGTGTCTGCATTTACTCCTCAGCCTTTGAAATTGCCAGCCTCTGTTTCTGAGGCTAGAAAGGACTTCGCAGGGCTGGAGAGATGGCTCCGTGGTAAAGAGCACTGGCTGCTCTTCCAGAGGACCTGGGTTCATTCCCAGCACCCACATTACGGCTCACAAACATGTGTAGCTCCAGTTCTAAAGGATCTGTTGCCCTCTTCTGGCCTCCATGGGTACCAGTCAGGCATGGTGCTCTTACATACATCCAGGCAAAATTCTCAAACACATAAAAATATATAAACCTTTAAAAAAAAAAAAAAAAAAGGTGCAGAGCAGCCCTGGAAAGCTTTCAATCATTGTTTAGAATTGTATTAAATGCTCTTCATTTTTTAAAAGAAAAGCTCTCATATGATTGGTTCAGAACATGACGCGTACATAAGGCCAGTGGGGGTCTGGGGCACATTTATTCCTGATAAGACGCTGCTGTTACTGTGGAAATGTCGTGAGAGAAAAGTAAGGAGCTGGAGTCTCCTGGAAACGGCACACGCCAGGGTGTGTGTCTCACTCATCGCCCCAGTGCTGTGAAGAGACACCATGACTAAGGCAACGTTTAAAAGAAAGCATTTCGTTGGGGCCTGCTTAACAGTGTCAGCGGGTGAGGCCATGGTCATCGGGGTGGTGAGCGTGGTGGGGCTGGAGAGCAGCTGAGCGCACGCAGGACCCACAAAGTTACATGCAGAGAAACGGGGACGTAACTGGACTTGGTCTGGCCTTGGCCTGGGCTTTCGAAACCTCAAAGCCACCCCCAGTGACACACCTCCTCCCACAAAGCCGCACCTCGTCCATCCCAAACAGTCCACCCAACTGGGAACCAAATATTCAAATATTTGGTTTGGAGGCCATGCGCATCCAGACCACCACAGTGTGTATATAGGAAGACCCTCTGCACTTGGCCGGATGATGCAGAGTATTGTAGAATGGAAAACTGGGGTTTTAATGTTGTTTGTTTTCTTCTTAGTGACTTTTGGGGGGTCTCTCTATTCCTCAGTCTTCTTCTGAAGTAAAAACGGACTACCTGTCAATCATAATGGACCCAGATGAAGTCCCCCTGGATGAACAGTGTGATCGGCTGCCCTATGATGCCAACAAGTGGGAGTTTGCCCGGGAAAGACTTAAGCTAGGTAAGGTATTTTGTCTGGCGGATTCACAAGCCTATCACAACAACCCATTCCATGCAAAACACTTGCCTTGAGAACAGCAACAGAAAGCTGAACTTCACCGTCCACCCTCCAGCTGGGGTCATGGACCAGAGGGCCTGTGAGCTGTCGCTGAGACAACAGAACAAGGCAACACGAAGCACCCTTGTGTTCACTCGGCAGTTACTAAGCACTGGCACCCTGTGTCATTCGGTACTTACTAAGCACTGGCACCCTGTGTCATTCGGTACTTACTAAGCACTGGTATCCCTGTGTCATTCAGTACTTACTAAGCACTGGCACCCTGTGTCATTCGGTACTTACTAAGCACTGGCACCCTGTGTTATTCAGTACTTACTAAGCACTGGTACCCTGTGTCATTTGGTACTTACTAAGCACTGGCACCCTGTGTCATTCGGTACTTACTAAGCACCGGGTCTGAGCAGCAGGTGCCAGCATAAGCCCTAGAGATGCCAAGATGCTTGAGTCTCTTCCCGCCAAGTTTAGTCTCCAGCTCGTAGGTAAATGCAGGAGGAGGGGAGGGAGTCCATGGCTTACACCCAGGCACTCTTTGTTTGTTTGCTTATTATTTGTTTTGTTTTTTGGGGTTTTTTTTGTTTGTTTGTTTTTTCGAGACAGGGTTTCTCTGTGTAGTTTTGGTGCCTGTCCTAGATCTTGCTCTGTAGACCAGGCTGGCCTCGAACTCACAGAGATCCGCCTGGCTCTGCCTCCCAAGTGCTGGGATTAAAGGCGTGCGCCACCGCCGCCTGGCAAACCCAGGCACTCTTAACTGAAACTACTGGGGACTAAACATGTCGCCTACAACACAGTTCAGAGAGTGATGCTCAGTTAACTCAGGCTCTCTGTGCAGATTCACATGTTGTAAGATGTCCTGTGGCTTTCCTGGTGTGTTGTGGTCCGACCCTCAGGGATCACTGAGGTTTCACTTTTGAAAAGCAGGGATGTGTTTTCCAGGTAGGGCAGATGTTGTAAACAGCAGGCCCCCTGTGCTTACTTACCCCCGGTTCCTCCGGCTCAGACGTCACAATGCGTCTTCATCTCCAGTTCTGGCGCTACAAAACAATCAGAGCCTGACTTAGCCCTGCCCAAAACGTTTGGAGCGTGGCTTCTGAAAGTTTTCCACTCGCTCCTGTGTATGCCAGAGTCATTAGTGGCTGGAACTAGGAAAACAGATTGTGAGCCCAGTGTTCTCTGAGCTTGTCACTCTCAGAGCAGGGGAGCTGGCTGGGCTGGCACTGTGACCCCTGTCTTCCCGGGCGAGCTCTACATGGGGGTGGGGTGACAGGGAGTGTGAAATGGTTGTTCTTGCTTTTCTGTTGGGCCTTGAAATGATTCTGCTTACAGGGAAAGGGAAGTATCAGTGTAGGTCCTGTTTGGCTTGGGGGGAAAAGTTGGGGAGTTACCTAAAAGCCGGAGGGAGCCAGAAACGACTGGTTGGGGGTGGAGTTGGGGGTGGGGGTGTCTATGGAGCAGTTCAAGGTAGGTAGCACACTGGATGAATTCTTTCTGCGAGGCTGGGTTTTAAAGCAGGCTCGCCGAGCCCCTCTGTGACCTTGGCAGAGAACACAGCGTCATTCTCCCCATGACCAGGAGCTGCTTTCCAAACTCATTAGCTGGGATTAAACACGCTTCTTCTAGGACAGGATACAGGAGAGCTCCCTCCCAACTCCTGACCCCCCCCCATCCCCACCCACTTCATCCCCACTCACTTCAGCCCCCAGCACATCCCCTAGGCTGTTCCCTGGACCCCAGAATTCCCTTGGGCTCAAGGGCTGCGCACAATCGCATTTCCTACGATTTTCCCTGTTGAAGGTTTGTCCTGGTGAGCGCCTCGCTATGTGGGGGCCTCAGCTGTGATTTGGCTGCTGTCCATCTAAGTGTCTCTGGTGAGAACGGGGGTCAAGCTTTTCAGCGCACAGTGTGGCCCCAGGACGGGGAAGAGGGTTCCGCTGATTAACGTGGGAGCCAGGAGGCCCCAGACTTCTCGCTTGGTTCTTGCTAGCCAAAGAAATGACAAAGGGATTTGAAATCATGGCTGGCAACTGAAAGTAACCAATTGGTAGAGAAGAAAAAAAAATGATTTGATAAGCAGTGTTACATTGGGGTAAAAAAAAAAAATGTAAGAAATACAGAGACAGACCAAGGAGTGATTTTAATGGCGTCTACTCTCTCTGTTGGCTACAATGCCCAGCCTTGTAGGAGGCAAGTCAGAAGTTTCACTGCTGGGCTGTTCAGTTAGAGCTTGGTTAGTCAGTAGAATTGCTGAAACTGGGAAGAAAAGAAAACTCCTTGGCTCGCTCATGATTCCTGACTAATCCTGGAAGAGAATACACCTCCTGCAAATGTCCAGGGTCCTGTCTGACATCGTAGTCTATTTCTGCAAGCAAGCGATATACAGGGGAAGTTGTCTAGCATGGAAGAGCACACAGAGAGTCTGGAGCTGGGCCATTACAACAGCCAATAAGACCAGCTCTCTTGATTGCCAAAGAGGGGTGCCATGGATTAGTTAGATTTTGTCACAGGGACCAGAGTAGCTGACAGAAACTGAGAAAGGCTTTCAGGAGGTCCCGCCCATGGTGGCCTGGCCTTGTCCTCAGACCACCGTCATGGTGGCAAAAGCCTATGGGCATGGCTGCTCCTCGCTTCACAGAAGACAGGAAGCAGAGACACAGGCAGACAAGGGCCGTGGATAACACACCCCTAAGAAACCTCTGCTGGTGACCTGCACCCTCCAGCCTAGCCCACCTCTTAAACCCCCACCCCAAACCACACCACAGCTCTGGATTACGCCCTCACTCAACACTTAAGTCTATGGAGGACATTTCACATTGAAAACATAATGGGGGCCAAGTCCATGCCCCCCTGCGTCCTTCCTAGAGCGGCTAGGACTCTTCAGGGTCCTTCCATACTACTGCATCGTGTGACAGGGACCCAGGGTATTTCTGAGCTAGTGAGTGTGTGGCATTCCAGACAACGCTAAGAATTCCAGGGAAAGAAACTATCAGGCGAGGTCGAGTTCAGTGTGAATTAGTCTGGCTGCAACCGGGACCAGGGACCTGAAGCCAGACTCCAGTGCACAGGATGATCTAAGAGCCTGCAACCACTTCAAGTCATTTTATGGGTCTGGGGCCTGCCCAGTGATCACCAGCTTGTGCCCCACTGATGGAAGCAGAGCCCCCAAACACTTGTAACACAAAATGCCTTGTGACGGCCCAGAAGGGAATGTGGGCACTGGAGAAAGGCGGGAGTCTTTGGAATGTGTGGAGAGAGTATCATCAGGCTGTTTCCTGGGCTAGGGACATCAGATGGTAGAATACAGCCGAGAAGCAGCGTTATTCTGTTACTCTGAAGAAAGCTAAGAATAACTTTCAACCAAAAAAATCCCTTTTTATTTCTTTTTGTTTGTTTGTTTTTTTGTTTTTTTGTGTTTTTTTGAGACAGGGTTTTTCTGTGTAGCCCTGGCTGTCCTGGAACTTGCTGTGTAGACCAGGCTGCCCTTGAACTCACAAAGATGTAGCTGCCTCTACCTCCCAATTGTTGAGATTAAAGGCATGCTTCACCACCACATGGCCTTTCTCCCTCCCTCCCTCCCTCCCTCCCTCCCTTTCTTTCTTTTTTCTTTCTTTCTTTCTTTCTTTCTTTATTTATTTATTTATTTATTTATTTATTTATTTATTTATTTATTATTTTTAAGCCATGAGGCCCCTGAGGAACTCTTCCCCACCTCACCTTGACCCTCGGCACTTTGGGGAACCATTGGTTACTCTTGTTTTAACTGAAGAGTCCGTTCTGGTTCCGATCATTTTCCCTGAAGACGGGGTGGGTGACTGTGTCTCTCTGCCCCTGTTGTGTGTTCCAGGAGGAGTCAGGTTTAGCAGCTGCCAACAGTACATGTTTGGTTTTCGAAAACCATGTCATCTCCTGGCTCACCCCCACTGATCAGTGTGTCCCAGGAGACAGCTCTTGTGATGACGCTTGTCGCTGAAACTGCCCAGGTCCTAGTTGGATGCCTCATGCAGGGCAACAGCCTTGGAGCTGTTGCAAGATTCAGACTTCAATGCCTTGTCATAAAGCTTACAAGAATATATATATTCATATCTCCATGCTTTGGGGGAAGGAAAGCTAATTAACTGAAGGCTCATTACCAGGGCAGTCTGAGGAAGGAGACTGGGATGGAAAGGAGAGTTAAATTAACCTTTAAACAGGTGGGATTTTCTTTTGACCAATGGTGTTCTGTTATTCCTATCCCTTCCGCCCTGCCCCGAGGACACATCACCAGAAGAGAGGAAGGGGGTGTTGACTTCCTTGGTTCACTCTTCTTTCAGCATACAAAACTGGGACAGGCGGTTTCTTGTGGCTCTATTTAGCTTCCTTATTGTGCAGACGAGGACCCTAAGTAGAAAAGGTGGCTGAATTATTCCGGGGCTTTTCTGCCTAAAGGGCCTCACCCTCCCCACTCCCCGCTCCACAGGGCTCTAGTTCCTGTCCACCAAAGCCCTTTTGGGGCTCTCCATTCTGCTGTAACTGGACAGGACCTCCTTTATACCAGGGACTGCACCAGGTACTTGATAATTCAGACAGCGTCCTTCCCTCTCCAAGTCAAGGTGGCTCATTCAAGAGCGGAGAAAGATGTGTATGAACAGTCACTCTAGCAAAACATAATGGGCGCCACAAAAGATGCCCTGCTTTCTTAGCGCTTTGGGCAATCATCTCTCTGGGGTTGAAGCAAATTACTACCTGTGTTCGATGGCTCATGTTGGGAAAACCACGGGGCTTGTAATGGTCTTAGAATCATGTAATCGCTACCAGGGAACGCTCTGACCCGCACGGAAGTCTGAGAAACGACCCAGTGTTTATTCTTAAGATGTGAGGCATTGTCTGACCCGGAGCAGCTGCCACCATTCGTCCTTTTTGTAGAAAGCAGAGGGGATGACCTTGGTGGCGAGAAGGAGGGCGTGGAGCATCTTGATCATGAAACAGTAAAAGGAAACTTGCTGGGTTTGGCATTTTCTCCCTTCTGCAAGACTCTATGGCAAGGGGAAATGGCCACTTTCCTTCTTTGAATGTTCTAGAAGCTTAGACTAGTATTGAAAGATGGGGCAGGGGTGGGGTGGGGGCCTCAGAGGCAGAGGAAGGGATTTCTGGTGAAATGCACTCACTTGGCCTCCTTTGGGGTCAGTCATTGCAGAATCCCTTCAAAGATTCAGGCCTTGCATAACACATCCAACACAGCATTTCCTTCCTGGAAAAGACTCAGACTCACCATGGGCTCCACAAATAAACGTCTTCTATTGTAGGCAAATCGCTCGGGAGAGGAGCCTTCGGGAAAGTGGTTCAGGCATCTGCATTCGGCATTAAGAAATCGCCCACCTGCCGGACTGTGGCTGTGAAGATGTTGAAAGGTAGGGATGCATAAACGTATGCCGTGGTCTGGCTTTCAGTGACCTCCATCTTTCTGCACCCTCTGCATGTTGGCGCAAGATTAACATAGCCTAGGAACAAACAAGCTATGTCTGCCCCAGCCAGGGCTTCTGTGTTCCAGGACTTTTAGATTCAGCTACACTAGCTCAGAATAAACTGTGTCAATGGAACAACCCAGAACTGGCCATAGGAAAATTATCTCTGCCATCCTAAGGTCTTTCTTGTCTCACATCTCAGACGAGAGCCCTAAGGGCTTACGTCTATTGTCATCATAGGTTCAGAAGGCTAGGGATGTCATGGTCCCCTGCGGCTGTCAGAAAACAGCACACTTCACAAATCCCAAAGGCTCAGCCTGGGTTTGCCCTCACTATAAAGAGAAACTAAAAAGCTAGAGAAAATTAGTTGATGAAAATTTTATTCTATGATGCTGTCAAGCCCTGCCCATAAAGCATCTCTTCTTTATAAAGAACAACTTTTTAAAAAGAGTTCCATCTCGCACTGAGAGGTGGGAGGAAGGACCAAAGCACATGGTGATTTCCGGCTGTCCGCATCAGACAAACTGAAACCAGACTCTCGGAGGAGCACGCAAGCCCAGCTCCGTAAGAGTCCGACATCCTTTGCAATGTAGGAAGGCTTCATTCCTTCGTGTGTGGTGACAGAGTCATGCCGCACCTCATATCAGGATTTCAAAACCAAGAAGGAAGCAGACCCCCCCCCAAAAAAAAAGAAAAGCCCCAGGGCAGCTCCGGCTTTCCCAAACCTCCAAGACAGTGGGAGAATTTTGTATGTTCGGGGTTTGTTTTGTTACCCAGGCTGGCCTCAAACTTCTGATCCTGCTGTTTCCACCATTTTCTGCTAAGGGATGTTTGAGGCCCAGGAACCTGTGTACATAGCTCAGACCCCAGGAAAGCAGAGCTCTCCAAATTCTCATTCTTCTTATCCCATTGACGCCATACTTTGGAAGCCTCGTGTAAGCACATTTTTTTCTACCTCAAAGGGGCCATGTTCATCAGCGGGAGACAGATGAGAGTCTATAAAGGAAGGAGAGAAAGGCTGGACAATACACACACCCCAGGCCAGAGTGTGCTCTGCAACACAGTGGGGTGACTATAGGTCACTACATTTTATTTGTTCTTTTTTTTCTTTTTTCCTTTCTTTCTTTCTTTCTTTCTTTCTTTCTTTCTTTCTTTCTTTCTTTCTTTCTTTCTTTCTTTCTTTCTTTCTTTCTTTTATTTTCCTTTTCTTTTTTTTGTTTTGTTTTGTTTTTTGTTTTTGTTTTTTGTTTTGTTTTGTTTTTTGAGACAGGGTTTCTCTGTGTAGATTTTGAAACCTGTCCTGGAACTCACTTTGTAGACCAGGCCGGCCTTGAACTCACAGAGATTCACCTGCCTCTGCCTCCTGAGTGATGGGATTAAAGGTGCACGTCACCACTGCCTGGCTCTTTTTAAATTTTTATTGTTTTTGTGTCTGTGTCCATGTGTGTGCATGTGTATTACATGCATGCAGGTGTCCACAGAGGCCAGAAGAGGACGTCCAGTCTCCTGGACTTGGAGCTACAGGTGGTTGTGAGTTGCCCAATGTGGGTGCTGGGAACTGAACCCAGGTCCCTTGAAAGGGCAAGAAGCACTCTTAACCACTGGGCCACCTCCCCCCACACACACACACAATAAGTTTTTATGTATTTTATAAGGAACATAAGAGAGGAGTCGGAAAGTTTCCAAAGTACTGGATTTAGTCACTCCACACGCTAGATATTTCCTGGACCATACCATACCATACCCCATAAATACCCAGAGTGTTTATGCTCACCTTGCCATAAAGCCTTTGCCAGGATGGACTGCCCAGATGATAGGGCATCTTTCTGTGAGAATCCATCGGAGCCGGCACGATCCTCTACCCCTAGATTCTGAGCAGAGACAGCAGCATGGCTGCTATTGGGAGAGCCTCGGAGCAGGCGCTTCAGCAGAACTGAGCTGAGCCATCTTCTCTGTTTGCTTCCATTTTTCCAGACAGGGTTTCTCGGTGTAGCCCTGGCTGTCCTGGAACTCACTCTGCAGACCAGGCTGGCCTCGAACTCACAGAGATCCGCCTGCCTCTGCCTCCCGAGTGCTGGGATTACAGGCGTGTGCCACCCCCGCCAGGCCTGAGCTGCCTTTTCTATCCACAGTCTCGTGAGATGCACAGTGCTATCCCCTGTTGCAGATGAGGAAAGGAGGCTGGGAAAGGCTGAGCTGTCTGAGCCACAGACCCCAGCTTTTCTCCTTGCCAAACAGGGATAACTTCATCAGGAACTGTTAGGTTATAAGGGAAAAGATCCTAACTTGAGATTGTTTTCAAGGCCAATCTCTTCTTCGTAATCCAGACATCATGTGTGGAATATATCTGTAAATCCAGGGCTGGAGAGGCAGCTTGGCAGTTAAGAGCACTGGCTGCTCTTCCAGAGGACCAGGGTTCAATTTCCAGCATCTACACGGTAGCTCACAATCATCTGTAACTCCAAGGGATGCAATGCCCTCTTCTGGCCTCTGCAGGCGCTAGGCACACATGCAGTGCACATAGGTATGTGTGGGCAAAGCACTCAAAAACATGAAACAAAAATAAATTAATCTTTGCAAAGGCATCTTGTTTCCGTTGTCAGCATTGACAGGAAAAAGATTTTTACAGCATCCATGCCATAGAATTCCTAAAAAAGAACCCAGAGTCCCTCAAGCTTTCGTGCTTCGAGTAGTTTCCTCTCTGTCCAGAGGCACTGGAGAAGGCACGGTGTCAGACAAAGGACACAGTCAGAGCCCTTTCAGTGTGTTCCCAAGCTAAACCTTCAGCTTCCTGGCCCCCACACTCCAGTGAAAAAATGTTCAAAATGAGAAAACCAATCACACTGTTTATTTATCCGAAAATATTTGTTGAGCAGCCGCTGTAAGCCAACCCTACCCCAGCGAGGCTTTTGAGTTTATCTGGTTATTATTAAAAAATGATTCTGTCTTATAAAGTATTATATCCATATCTACCACAATGTTAAGTACACACACCTTTGACTCACTTCCAGGACTCTGTCCTACAGAAAACCTTGCATACGTGCACATCACACTCGGGTTGTCTATTATAGCTTTATTTATAATAGTTAACACAACAACAACAACCCCCCCGGGGGGAGGGGCTGGGGCAGAAGTCTGGTCTGTGAAGAAGTGCTTGCCACACTCTCATGAGGACCCGAGTTTGATTCCCTGAAGCTCTAGACCACGGAGAGATCCTGTCTCAAAACACATGGTAGACAGATCTTGAGGAATGACACCTCGGGTTATCCTCTGGCCCGCACACACATATGCGCACCAACTACATGTGCACATACACACACATGCACATGTGCACACAGAACTGAAGGCTATACATGTCAGAAGAAACACATTAGTCTATTAAAAGGAGTGAAAAGAAGGCCGGAGAGCTGAGTAAGTGGTGACCCGAGTTTAATTCCCAGAACTCACATCAATAAAAATAAGTGAAGCTTTTTTAAAAACAGGAATGAATGAGAAGAATTCCTGATATTAAAGGGGGGGGATGAAACAATTAGCGCGCATGCGTGTGTGTGTGTGTGTGTGTGTGTGTGTGTGTGTGTGTGTGTATGTGTGTGAGTATATGTGTGTGAGTGTATGTGTGAGTGTATGTGTGTGTGTATGTGTGAGTGTATGTGTGTGTATGTGTGAGTGTGTGTGTGAGTATGTGTGTGAGTGTGTATGTGTGTGAGTGTGTGTGTGTGTGTGTGTGTGTGTGTGTGTGTGTGTACCATGAAAATCAGAGTACAACTTACAAGAGCCAGTCCTTTCCTTCCTCACGTGGGTCCCAGGTCTGGAACTCATGTCATCAGGCCCAGCAGCAAGCTCCTGTCTCACTGAGGTGTGGAGGTGTGCCAGCCCTCAGTGAGTGCGCGTGCTATGGAAAGGTCTCAAAGCTCAGACTGTCGGACGGGACTGCTTCAAGTCACTTCGCTTTTCACTCTAGAACCTCAGACTTTTATTATTATTATTATTATTATTATTATTATTATTTGACTTTTGGTGCTGAAGGCTTTGCATGTGCTAGAGACAGGCCCTGCCACTGTGCTGTAACCACCTCCATGCACAAACGTGCAGACACACACACACACCCTCGCACACACACCTCTACTAGGATCTCCATACTCTAATTCATACTGTTGCAATATTTTACAGCAACACGTTTTAGTGTTTTTAACACACCTAAATCATCCTAAAATTGTGGATAATAGGAACAGACACAGGAGGAGCTGAGTTTAGACTCTAGACTATTGGTTTTGGGTCTGATACGACGGGTTATCACGAAGCATGACGTTAAAGTGGAGGGGGCAGTTAAGAGCACTTGCTACTCACGCAGAGGACCCGGGTTCCATTCCCAGCGCCCACGTGGTGGCTTGCAACCCCCTGTAACTCCACTCCAGGGGATCTGGCTGGTGCCTTTTTCTGGCCTCTACAGACGCCAGGCACAGACATGGTGCAGGCACAAATACCAAACACATTTAAAAAAAGAAAAAGAAAGAAAGAAAAAGGGGAAAGGTGGTTAATAGGAATCCTTGTTGCCTGAGATAACCCTTGAATTCTAGGCGTGAAGGAGCCTGTGGAGAAAATAACACATGTTGAAGCATTTCCAGAGGCAGCTGCCCTGACATTGCAGACCCCCCCACACACACACTCCCCTTCCTCCCTGGAGAGGTGTGGGTGGACCCCCTGCCTGGGAGAAGAGGGGAGGTGTGGGTGGACCCCTGCCTGGGAGAAGAGGGGAGGTGTGGGTGGACCCCATGCCTGGGAGAAGAGGGGAGGTGTGGGTGGACCCCCGCCTGAAAGGTTCTCGCCTCCCCCGTTTCCGCTGCAAGGGAAGCCTCTGGAGGTCATGAGGCAGACCCAGAGCACAGGCAGACCCACCGAGAGGAACCGTCTGTGACTAACCCCACCAACACGACGGGCCTCCCTGAAATGCAGAGGAAGTGGGCTCAGGAGGGATGAAAAGCAGGCTGGCCAGCTGCAGAATGTGGGGAGGCTAACAAGGCCACCCCGGGAGGGCGGGAGTGCGGCCTTCAGGCCGGAAGCAGCCCTATCGCCCCCCTCACCCTGACCGCTCCTTGCTTCTCACACAGAGGGGGCCACAGCCAGCGAGTACAAAGCTCTGATGACGGAACTCAAGATCTTGACTCACATCGGCCATCATCTGAACGTGGTGAACCTCCTGGGAGCCTGCACCAAGCAAGGAGGTGAAAGAGAAAAGGGGGGTCCTGGCCTGTGCACAAGCTGGAGGGGGGCTCTCAACTCACACAGCTCCCTCCCCTCACCCCTGAGGAAATGGCCTTGTAGGTCTCTTCACCCCCCCCCCCATTCTAGGTCAAATGGCGCCTTGTTCCTTTAGCATGACTTGGGGGAGTGGGACTATGGTCTGAGAGGCTACATCCTCCCGCAGCCTCACTGCAACCACAACTGGTGAAATCCCAAGAGGAGGTGACATGGGGATCCACCAGAAGGGCCCCTCCCTTCCCATCAGCCACCCGGACAGGCCTTAGCCGCGGGACAAGGAACAGGAGCAGGGCTGTGCTGTAGACCGTTGGGCCCAAGCATGCCCTCACTGAGTTCTCTCCCTCTATGGCAAGGTTGGCACTTGAGTGTAGATGTGAACAGATGTTTAAGTCAGGAAGGTGCTGGGGAGTTGTACACAAAAGGTCTTCAGTTTCCCAACACAGAAAACAGAGGTGGAGGAACAGAGGTAAGAAAAGGAGGTCGTGAGTAGGAAGAAGAGCTAAGGGAGGCCATAACTAGAGAGTCCTAGTGAGCCAGACAAGGGCCCCATAGCTTCTAACCTTGAATGAGCCTTCTTCGGGCATCTGTCTGCCTCAACGCTGTACCTATAAGATGTAAGCCCCTGAGACTGAGCAGCTGGACCTGGCCAGGTCTGCTTTTTGGTGGGGAGACCCCAGCTCTTGAAGAACTTCCTTTCTGGGACCCTGAGGGACAAGGGGGTGCTGTCAGAATTCAAAAGCAGGAAAGTACTAATAGTAACGGAAAAACCACTTTCCCGGAGGGACAAGGTCCACCCCCGGTGAGGCTCCAAGGCGCAACAGGTACCTGCTTGGTACTGTCCTCACAGAGGCCTGGAGTTTGTTGGTAACGAGCTGCTAGACTTCATGGGTCATACCTACTTCGACCTGGAAGTAGCCCTGTGCTGCTGGGGACCAGTACAATGGAGGCATCCATGGTGCCGCCTGAGACCGTCAGTGCAGTGGGTAGAGAGCAAGCAGCCTGTGTGCTCGGAACAAAATAGTCAGGATGGGGAAAAAAGAGAGAAAATAATGTTTTGTGGCATGACAGTTAAATGTCTGTGTCCATAAAACTTTATTGGAGCAGGGCCATGTTCTTGGTTATATTCACAAGGGCCGTTTCCATGCTACGGAGGCTGAACTGAGTCGTTGATTCATGGCCTCCCAGTTGCACTCTTAGGCCCTACACATATGAAAACAGGTTGGTCTGAGGTCTCGCGGGCTGCCTGGAAGACCTGGCATGGTTGAGCATGTGCCGTTTGGACCGCAGGGCCTCTGATGGTGATCGTGGAGTACTGCAAATACGGAAATCTGTCCAACTACCTCAAGAGCAAGCGGGACTTCTTCTTCCTCAACAAGGTAAGGGTTTGTCCTCCGGTGGCTGGGGCTTCTGGGTCCTGATCATCCCAGTCCATCACTGAGGGAAGCCAGGGCAGGACCCAGCAAGGATGACAGAGGAGCACTGCTCACTGGTTCACACACACACACACACACACACACACACACGCACGCACGCACACACACACACACACACACACACACACACACACACACACACACATGCGCGCGCGCGAATACCTGGGCCAAGACTGGAGGACACACAGTCTTTAAAGCAGCACTGACTCTAGAGAAGAAGCCATTTATTCAAACATTGTGGTGTGTTCTGCGGTCCCTTGCGGGGTCCCTCCCCAGGCAGCAGAAGTCCGGGAGACAATGATTGACAGTGTTAGCCGGTTCCGGCGACCTCAGTGAGGAGTACACTGGAGGCAAACTCTCCAGCTCCAGAACCAGACTGTCCAGGTTTAAATCCTGCGTCTCCTCTCAGGAAACCAGGCCTTGAACAAGTTACTCAATCTCCATGTTTCAGTTCCTTGTGTCTTAAGTGGCACTAATAATAGAACCCAGGATGGGATTGTTGGGAAAACGAAACCCTTCCCTTGGGTGATTAGTTGTCGCCCTTTCGTCATCTTGGGTCCACTGGGATGTTGGAGGATGGGGTGTCGCTCAGTGGGAGAGTGCTTACCTAGCGTGGGTGACCCTCCTCTGCGTTGGAAAGACAGAGACAGAGTCAGTTGAATATAACTGGCCCGCATGGTGGATGAACCTTCAGACTTCTAAGGGGGTGCCCATCTCCGCCATATAGGGAAGAGCATACGTAAATCGAACCACAGGATACAGCCAGGTGTCGTGGTACATGTCTACAACCCTAGCTACCCTGGGGGCCGAGGTGGGAGGACTGTGTGAGCCCAGTGTTTGAGATCAGCCTGGAAAACAGAGTGGGACCAGGGCTGGAGAGACGGCTCAGCAGTCAAGTGGTCTTGATGCTCTTCCAAAGTTCCAGAGTTCGGTTCCCAGCACCCACACCAGACAGCTCACAACTGTCTGTACCTCCAGCTCCAGGGGATCTGTTATCTCTGCTCTCTGGGGGTATCTGTGCTCAGAAGCACATACCCAAACACACGTATGTACACATAATTTATATATATATATATATATATATATATACATATACATATATATATGTATTTAGAGGAAGAGAGAGAGAGAGAGAGAGAGAGAGATCCTGTCACAAAAAAACAAAAACAAAGCACTGGCCAGCTGGCCCAATTTTTTTCATCCCAAACTATGATTTTATCAGACATAAGTGTCCACCAGACTGCCAGGAATCTATTGCATACCCCTCCCCTTTTTCTTTTGAGACCGGGTCTCACTATGTATCCCTGGCTGTCCAGAAGCTCCCTATGTAGACCAGGCTGTCCTCGAACTCACAGAGATCCGCCTGCCTCTGCCTCCGGAGTGCTGGGATTAGAGGCGGGCGCCACCAGGCCCAACTATATTTCCCCACTTCTAACCAGGCTCTCCAGCAATTGGAATCTTAAAGTGACTTGGTGCTCTGAGGCTATGTATGTAGCCAGAGAAGTCGGTCATGGCTGGCAAGCTGGCTCAGCCTGAGGTAAAGATGCTTGCGGCCAAGCCTGATGACCTGAGTTTGATCCCTGGAACCCACATGGTGGAAGGAGGGCACCCGCTCCACCAAGTCGTCCTCTGACCCCCACATTCATACATGCACACGCACAAACACAATACACATATAATCATATCATAAAGAAACTGACTTAAGGACGCAGTAACCACAAAACGAAGATAGGAGAATGACCTGTCTCGGTCCACTCCCGATTTAGAGCTTTTCCTGTGAACCCCACTAAATAAGGGGGTGCAGTGGTGCCCTGAGCTGAAAGCAGCAGAGATTCCTGTCAGCCCTGATGTCCTAGACTGGGTTCAGGAAGTGCTTAGCCCTCAGAACACTCCAGGGACTTGGCAGGATGGAACGTTTGGGTTTGTGTGTCCTTTGTTTGGAAGAGCTCGCTTCCTTTTGGGGCTATATTTAATGATTTGCCTCCCCGTGGTACTTGGTGGAGCTGTGTTTTGTGGAAAACTCATGACTATCTGTCACATTTGGAATCGAGAGAGAGAGAGAGAGAGAGAGAGAGAGAGAGAGAGAGAGAGAGAGAGAGAAAGGAGCAGCCTAAAAGACAAAATCGAAAGTAGGTTCTATTATTTCCCAAATTCATCAAGATTCTTAAATATGCTTTGTAATAAATCCACTATTCTGCCAGAATCCCAAAAGTCCACTAAATTAACTGACTATATACCATTGATGAGGGATCAGATGGAGGGTAAGGTGACTTGGAGACAGCTTCCAGGTTTTTGCTTCTTGGGGGTATGAGGGAGGAGGCAGCTTCCAGAAAATAAAATTCTTGTCTCCATCTGAGCGAGGCTAACAGCCTCATGGAGAGAAAAATGAAGTTCTCTTTGGCTATGTGGGTTTTTTGTTGTTTTTTACCTGCCCTGAGGTGTCTGGTCTGGGTGAATTCCCTCCAGTCCTGAAATCCCAGACAGAATTTGGGAAGAGCTGAGACAGCGAAACCCCCTCCAGGGACCTGACAGACAGGAGGGGATGCTTGGGCGGGCGTGCTCTCGTGATGGGGCGCGGGACCCTTGTACCCTACACGCGGTCCTTCCTATAGTTTGCTGGATCGGCTGCTTGCTCCACTGCGCCCTCTAGTGGAGGGACCGCTCCTACTACTCGGACCTCTCCGGAAAACTCCGGGCAGGCAGATCTCGCGCGCACCTCGTGGGCATCTCGTGGGCTGGTTAAGGCGAGCGCTGCTGTGCCCCTGAACCTCATTCTTCCCCAGCCCCGATTGAGACGTGGCCATCTGGCGGAACCTCGGCTGCACACGTGTGTACACAGTCCCGCCCTGAGAGCCACTGGACAGGATGGTTTCTAGCAGCAGATGAATTAGTGAAGGCAAAACACGAGAACACGTTAGGGTCCTTTCCTGTGAGTCACAAAATGTAAGATTGTGCCTTTTAGACGAGGAAAATGAGACTCAGAAAAATAAGGGGATTTACCCAAAATGGCATGATTACTAGAAGAGCGAGGAGAAGGCAGAAGAAAAGCACCAAGACACCGATGTCCGAAGTGAGTGCCCTTTGCTCTTCATCTCAGGACGGACTGGTGTAGCGTCCTCATCTGGAATGAAGGAGAAAACCAGAGAAAAGTGCATTTCCTCCCCTCTCCCCCCAAGAAATTGGAGGAACTGGCAACCTGAGCCTCCTGGGGATTACAGAGGAGGAGGGACATCACTGAGCGACCTCTCGAAGATCTATGCCGCCTTCCAAACAAGATGCCACGTGCTGTGAAGAGCAGTGGAGAACACAGACTTGGGAGTTTGCCAAGCTGCATGGCAGCCTTTGCCCATTCGTGGGTGTGGCTTTGATGATGGGACCCTTCGGAACCTGCTCGTGTACAGATGGTTTCGTGAGAGCGGGAGAGATGACTGAAGAGTTAAGAGCGCTCTCTCTCGTGCAGAGAACTGGAGTTCAGTTCCCAGCACCCACACTGGATGGCTCACAACCTGCTTCTGTGGACACCTGAATGGATGTTCACATACACAGACACATACACATAAATTTAAAAAAAAATCTCTTTTTAAAAAAACACAAAATTGTTGCACAACATAAACTCTTGGGAAAATTGAGAAAACATCCAGTAGTCACACTATATAAGGGCTCAGTATTTATCAGCTGCTAGGAGTCTCATTCAGTTGACTTAAGGTGTTCTCCATGAGCCCAAGCAAGGGTACAAGAGAGTCTACAACCTGGGAAATACTCAGCACGTTAGTCCACCACCCTGTGCCGTGGCACCCCCAATCCCTGTTGGACCTTCTCACCCCTGTATTTCGTGTTATTCTAAGGATGCAGCCTTGCATATGGAGCCCAAGAAAGAAAACACAGAGCCAGGCCTGGAGCAGGACCAGAAGCCTCGCCTAGATAGTGTCAACAGCAGCGAGAGTTTCGCCAGCTCGGGCTTTCAAGAGGACAAAAGCGTGAGCGACGTTGAGGAAGACGAGGGTAGGTATTCATTCCTTCCTGGCCTCCAGTCTAGGGTATTTTTACAACATACTGGGCATCTCACACATTTTTTTCCTTATTCATCACCCTAATAAACATCCTGGGAATGAGGGTAATGTCCTAGGGAGACAAGATTTGAATAAAGATTATGTACAGCGTTGCTAATTATGATAAGAACTGTTCCCTTCTCTCTGCTTGGGACTTTCTGTCTTACCAGGTCACCCATTCCCACCCAAACCCCATCTCCTGACCCTTCACCCCGACCCCCAACCCCATGGCCTGGAAAAAAAAACTCTGAGGTTCGTGTTGAGACTCAAATTTTCTTGCCAATGAACTCTGGTGCCCTTGATGGGTTGTTTTGTGTTTCGTTAATATTGTCTCAATAAACTGGGGTTTGGTGCAGTCGAGAAAGTCTTTACAAGGTTCTAATGATTGGTAGATTGCAGTGAGATCTCCAAGCAGCCCCTCACCATGGAAGACCTGATCTCCTACAGTTTCCAGGTGGCTAGAGGCATGGAGTTTCTGTCCTCCAGAAAGGTCAGCTCATCTCTTTACAGTTTTTCTGCTTTCTTTAATTTTCTTAATTGGAGATAAAGAGAGGTTTTGAGTTCTTCACACGTTTTTGCTTTACGTTGTACATTTTATTTTTATCCATGTTATTAAACTTAGAACCTGCTTGGAAGAGAACACACACATTTGCCTTCCATTTTTCTTCCCCACTAATCCCTACCTTTACTTTGATTTAACTGATGCATAAAAATGCACAAATTACATGTTAATTAATGTGTTAATGATGTCAAGTTTCAATACATGTATATGTTGGGTAACGTTTAAATCAGGTTAAATATTTCATAACTTTATAGTAAAAACTTTGAAAATTCATTCTTCTACATTTTCTTATGAGGCCTGAATACACACACACACACACACACACCACACACGCACGCACGCACGCACGCACGCACGCACGCACGCACACCTCTGTGGCTCTGTGGTAAAGCTATTTTCTAGTATTTGCTTATACTTATGCTCTTAACTGTGCAGTAGACACACCACAATGGCCTGCATTTGCTCACTTATGAAGAGATATCAGGATGGTGGCCTTGGGCCCTGGTGGGTAGAATTTAATGTAAGGGTAGAAGAGCTTCCTGGGTGTTTGGACGACGCAAACCCGGCACCAGCTCCCAAGCAGCCCTCTATCACATTTCCAAACTGCCCAGGCCTCATAAAGAAAACTGTTTCAGTACACTCACACAGGGCTTCCCAAAAAACCTCAGCTCAAGCCGAGCTGGGGCTCCTGCAGCATGCAGGAGGATCCCTGCTTACAGGCCAACCCGGTGAGTTCTGCCTGCCATTGCATGGCAGGATTCTGCTTTTTTGTTTTGTTTTGATTGGATTTTTTGAGACAGGGTCTCACTATGTAGCCTTGGCTGTCCTGAAACTCGCTTTGTAGACCAGGCTCGCCTTGAACTCACGGAGATCTGCCTGCCTCTGCCCCCGAGTACTCGCCCGGCTCAGGAGTCTGTCTTAAAGACAGCGTCAGCAAACAAACAAAATATATCACACCAATCCAAAGCTCCCAAGATCTGATCTAAGGTTGTAGGGAAATCTCACTTACTGGCGTGATTCAGGCCGCCAGTGGCTTGACCAGCACACTCTCCACAGAACCAGAGCCTGGCTGATTTAGAACTTATCTTTTGGGCCTCCTGGACTCTCTTCTTGTGCAGAAGCGCGTTGTGTTTATGCTTGGCGTGTGCTGAGAGTGTCTTCTTTTCCCACATATGAAATGGAGCCTAGAATTAAGGATGACCATCCTAGGGCCAGTGAGATGGCAAAGGACCCCGCTGCCAGACTTGGTGACCTAAATTCAGTCCTAGGAACTCACAGGGCCGGAGGAGAGAATTGACTTCCACAAGTTGTTCTCTACATGTATGCTTGCTTACACGAGTACACACACACACACACACACACACACACACACACACACACACACACACTTTTTTAAGAAAAGAATCATGACCCAGAGTGGACAGAGGAAGTGAAGCGGCTGGATTCTGGAAGTGGGTTCACTCTGTAACTGTTTTATTATAGTGCATCCATCGAGACCTGGCAGCGCGGAACATCCTTTTGTCTGAGAACAATGTTGTGAAGATTTGCGATTTCGGCCTGGCCCGGGATATTTATAAGAACCCTGACTATGTGAGAAAAGGAGATGTGAGTCAGCTGCATGGATATTTCATTTCTACCCCATCCTTTCTAGGCCACAGACTGAAACCCTTGCAGAGAGGTACACTTCCCAGGCACTCATCCCCCCCAAATTCTCATGGGGTCCTATGAAGACAGGTGGTCCAGAAGAGCTGTGTACCAGAGAATGCTTGTGGTAGAACCTTCTGTCTGTCTGTCTGTCTGTCTCTGAGCCCCAGCTGGGGACCTGGCCTTAGAGCGGGACCTCATGAGGCTTCCTAGCCTCAGCAGCATGTTGGGCCCTGCGGAGACCACATCAGTCCTTGCCTGCCACCCCTAGGGGAGTTCCATGTCACACTGGAAAGAACAGTGTGACCTCTTCCCCTCGGATAAACCCAAATGATTGATTCAGCAGGTGGCGGTGCCTCCGGGGAAAGCAGGGGGAGGGCACACACTGTCTTGAAGGGAGGAAGCTGCTTTCCTCCAGGGAGGCCTTTCGGGGGGCCATCTCCCTTCTGGCCCACCCTGGCCTCTCTTCTCCGTTTGTTTCGGAACATGGTGTTACTTGTCACTTACCGGGTGACCTCTGGTGTCCTCTCTCGTCTGGCCTCTGCCAGGAGGGCTTCAGCTGATGTCTGGGCTCTCTGGATTGCCCTGCAGCAGAGACTCTCAGGCTGTAGGAAATATGCATATCACCTAGCGGCCTTTCCGAATCACAGCTTGCTGTCCTCAGCCCACACCCCTTGATGCAGAAAGTCTGGGGGTAGGGTGCAGGGAGAATCCTTGGAATCTGCATTTTCAACAAGCTTCTGGACCATGTTATGTAGACCCCGGACCACACTTTCAGAATCCCTTCTTAGTCACTTTTGATGTTGTTTATTTTATTTTTAGTTTGTAAGTGTGGGTGGTTTACCTGAATGTCTGTCTGCGCACCACATTCATGCAGTGCCTGAGGAGTCCAGAAGAGGGCACCAGCCCCCCTGGGACTATAGGTACAGACGGTAGTGAGGTACCCTGTGGGCACTGGGAATGGAACCCAGGTCCTCTGGAAGAGCAGCCAGTGCTCTTAACTGCTGAGCCACCTCTCCAGCTCCCCAGTCCCTTTTTTTCTAAGAGGAAGACAGTCTGACTTTGGTGGAACGCCTGCAGAAATGGCTTCTGCCCGCGTTTCAGGTTGGCCCTCTTCGCCGACCCTGACTCTTGGTTTCTCCACAGTCTTTGTCTCTCCACTGTCCAGACATCTTACTAACTCCCACCAGCCCGACTCCCAGCTGACGCACTGTGGTCTCTGCTGTCTGAAAGAGGAGGACTGGTGTGCATGCTTGAGATCCAGCTGTACATTCTCCTACATGGAGAACACCTCAACACAAAATAATCTTTCTTCTTTCAAGGGATGTGGAAGATTGAATGAAGACTGAAGCCAGGACCTCACACATATCAAGCACATGTTCCACTCCTGAGCCAATTCTAGCCCCCAGTTCAAGACTTACCATCCCATCTTTTTACATAGGGATGTCTTTCAAAATCCCCTTTCTTAGAAAAAAATTCATAGGAATTGCTATCCATTTTCAGGGTGTTTCCTAATTCAGACCACTTTACCAAACCCTTCCTGTCCCTATGTTGGTGGGGAAGGGACCATGAGAACACAGCTTAAGATCCGTGGAACAGGGACCTGCTGAGTGCCCTAGAGAAGTCTACCTGCCACACCTGGTCCCCAGAGATGGGGTAGCCGCTAGGGCTCCCTCTTGGCAACCTGCCACGTGCTCAGTGGTTTGGGAAACCACGGCTGTTCTGCTTCCGCATAAGTACTAAGTGGAAGGGGACCCCTGAGCCCCGGGTGTGGACATTGCTTTGTTTTCATGCTCAAGGTCCCTTGCCCTCTTCCAGACCCGGCTTCCCCTGAAATGGATGGCTCCTGAATCCATCTTTGACAAGATCTATAGCACCAAGAGCGACGTGTGGTCCTATGGAGTGTTGTTGTGGGAAATCTTCTCCTTAGGTAAATGTGGAGGAGGGAGGGGGTCGGAACAGCCCAGAAGCCCGTGTCTGTGTCCTGTGCAGAGCATCCTGTGGACACACCCAACTCTGAGGTCCGCACCGGAGCCCATAGCAAACCCAGGTGGAGTGTCCAACAATGGCCTTGCAGGGACACAGTGCCAAGCCTGAGTGTCCCCCAGCTGCTTCCGACCAGCAGTGATCCCTAGAAAGTGCGGACAAACACAGGCTTGGGTTGGGTGGCCTCGGGCTAAGCAGAGCATTCTGCAATGCCTGGCCCACCCTATGGAGCCCAGGCTAGCTGCAGAGGATTGGCTAGAGGTGCTGTTAGATACAGGTGATGGATGTACACATACCCACTATTACAGAAAGTGTTTACATCATTATAACAAAGTCAGGTGGCAGAAAATTTAGAGACAGAGCTGTCTGTCTGTCCTTTGCTCCCTTCTCCAGTTTCTCCAATACCAGCTCTCATGTCTTTACCCCTTTCCTCCAGACATCCACTCCCTCAGGATTTCTTCTCAGGAAAGGCCCTGATGTACACAGCTAGACCAGTAGAAGGCTTTGTTAGAGGCAGCTGGTATTGATCTAATGCCTTTGATGCTAATACCCGCCATGGCGTTGCACACTAATTTATACAGACAAGCAATAAAAAGTTCTGGTTAGGTTTTTTGCTAGCTAGGTTTGTTCAGCACTCTCCACTATGGGTTTATTTATTTATTATTTTTATGTGTATGTGTGTTGTACCTACATGCTAAGTATGTGCACTCTGTGCATGCAGTGCCTGAGGAGGCCAGGAGAGGGCGTCAGATCCCCTGGAACCGGATGGGTGTGGGGCTGGAAATGGACCCCAGGTCCTCTACAAGAGCAGCCAATACCCCAGCCCATCTACTCCGGGTTTCTAAAAACCATCTTCAAAGCCTCTTTCCTACAGATGTGCACAGAAGGTATACCTGCTCACACAGGGATGGTATGA
This sequence comes from Peromyscus maniculatus bairdii, assembly GCF_049852395.1. NCBI lineage: Eukaryota > Metazoa > Chordata > Mammalia > Rodentia > Cricetidae > Peromyscus > Peromyscus maniculatus. The sequence goes on from NC_134874.1 coordinate 56,280,350, forward strand.
GATCTCCCGAGTATGAGAATTAGCCAAGAATCTTCAGGCTTTGCAAAAAAAAAAAACCCAAAAAACAAAAACAAACAACAAAAAAAAGCAAATAAAATGAATAAAATGCACTCAGATGCACTCAGTGATACCCTCAGGATCCTGCAATGTGTAAAAACCATTCCCCTGCTTTCGATGACAGGCACCTGTTGCTTCCACTCCTAGAAAGCAGCTCAGTGGCTACAGTGGCTTTGCAGGGACACAGTGCCAAGCCTGAGTGACCCCCAGCTGCTTCCGACCAGCAGTGATCCCTAGAAAGTGCGGACAAACACAGACCGGGCTGGGTGGCCTCGGCCTCGGGGCTAAGCAGAGCATCCTGCAATGCCTGGCCCACCCTACAGAGCCCAGGCTAGCTGCAGAGGATTGGCTAGAGGTGCTGTTAGACACAGGCTGGGAAAGACAGCCCAGTGCCCCCCGGTACCCTCAGCTTTGCAGACTCTGGACTAGGAGCAGCCTCCATCCATCCACCCTAGTCAGCCTTGCCCTGGAACCCAAGGCCCTATCCTTTAGACTTGTTATAATCCCTCATTCCCAAAGCCTCCGAATGAAGGTCATTTTATGAGAAGTTGGAATGGTCCACCAGTAGCCTTGCCCAAGTCCATTGGTTTTCCAAAGACAGGTTAATAACCCGAGCCACGAGTGTCTAAGGATTCGATGTCTTTAGAGTTGTCTGTGGAGCCAGGACAGGAAGACTTCAGATTGTCCCTTCTGACCAAACGGGCAGATGTGGCCAGAGGGATGGCCACGAATCAGCCAAGGATGTGCCCTCAGGAAGGGCCTGCCAGACACCTCTCTGTGTAGAGGTTCACCTCAGGCACTGGAAATCTATCACTAAAATGTGACTGTATATTTATTTTGGGGATTGTGAGGTAGGGTGTCACTAGACAGCCTAAACTGGCCTCAGCCTCCCTCCCAAGAACTGGGATTACAGGCATGTACTACCATTCCTGGCTAAAACATCACTTTGAAGAAATGAGGGAAACTCTGAATTGCCCCTCGTGGTCTTTGGGGTGGTTTGTTTGCTTGTTTGTTTGAGACAAGGTCTCACCTTGTAGTCCTGGCTGGCCTCAAACTCACAGAGATCCATCTGCCTCTGCCTCCCAAGTACTAGAATTTAAAGTGTGCAAAACACACACACACACACACACACACACACACACACACACACACACACACGCCGTCTTTTGTACCAGAAACCTTACCTCACACATGTTTTTCCACACCATCTCTGCAGGGGGTTCTCCTTACCCAGGAGTGCAGATGGATGAAGATTTCTGCAGCCGACTTAAGGAAGGCATGAGGATGAGGTCACCAGAGTACGCAACGCCTGAAATGTGAGTTCATGGCTTTATCCTTCTCCACTCAGGGACCTGGGGTGGTGTGTAAGGAGACGGGGACCCTGGGGTGGTGTGTAAGGCCCACAGGAATCCTGAGGTGATGTGTAGGAATACAAGGACCCTGGGGTGGTGGTAAGGAGACAGGGACCCTGGGGTGGTGGTAAGGCCCACAGATTTATTTTCAGCTCCACTCTTCAGAGATGCTGCCCCAGTCCCTGCGGGCTCAGCTGGGCTGGGAGAGACTTCCAGAACTGGATGTGCTCTGGATCTGCCCCTGCTTCCTCTCCCACCCACTGACTGGCCTTTCAAGGACTTGAGCTGGGAGCTGAAGTCAGAAAGCCAGACAGAATGAACAGCCCCTAGGAACTGAATGCAGGGCCTCCCCTCACCAGCTCGGGTCAAGGCAGCGGCCTTTGTAGCCCAGGCTTCCATCTACCGAGCCATGGGGGAGCAGGGAGGGGTTGGGTGGTCTGTACTGTGCTCCACGGGAGGCTGTATGGGTGGGGCTTGGGATGTGGCTCAGTTATCTTGGTAGTCCTTCCCTGGCACTCACGAGGTCCTGGGTCCATCCCCAGCACTGCATACTGTGCCGGGAATCCTGGCGCTCTGGAAGGAGAAGGCTGGAATTTAAGGTCATTTTCAACGGCATGCAAAGATCAAGGCTGGTCTGAGCTACTTGAGAACCTGTTTCCAAAAACTTAGAAATAAATTGATAAGGAAAGAAAGAAACGCGGGGTAGCAAAGCCTCTTTTCAATCCTCTAGGGCTCGGCCAGGCAGTTGTCAGAGCCCCTGACCAATGGGCTGGTGGAGGTTCCTTCAGGAGTCAGGGAGGAGACCGGCTCTGGGCAGGCTGGCTCTGGGCAGGCCTCTCCACTGTCAGTGGGCGAGCTCTCCTCTGCTGGGTACCGTTTCCTGTCACTCGGAGGCCTCAGCAGGAATGTGCTGACGCCCGCAGTTTGGGTGAGCTGCTGACTAGGACCTGGGCCCCCCTGAGGTGGCGCCACCTTTCCTGAACCGGCAGACGACCTCCCCTCCCCCACCCACACAATGAGGTCCTGTGGAGCCCGGGGCTGGCCTTTAGGGAGGAGCCAAGACCCAGAAGGAAGTGTGGGCTTGGCCAAAGGGCAAGGTCGCCATCTCTTTCCTTCATTATCTCAGGACCAAGCTAGGTCAATGCCAACCCAGGGAACTGGGTGAGGGAGACCAAGGACTCGGACGTGAAGGCAGGGGAGACACAGGACTCCGTCAGTGTTGAGTGGTGGCCTCTTCAGGGGAGTGTAGGGGCTGGGCTGAGCCAGGGCGCCCCCTAGGCTGCAGAGAGGATTTAGACTTGTGGGACCCTGACCACTGCAGAAGAGGTTGAGTAAGGTCAGTCCGTACTCGATGTTTTCCCTGGATGGTCTCATGTAGACGTCCCACGATCTTGAGGATCATAGGGCAGATCCGATGATCTGAACTTGGCAAATGTCAAAACAGACTACGAGAAGTAAAGCTGTGCTGGGCAGTGGTGGCGCACGCCTTTAATCCCAGCACTCGGGACGCAGAGGTAGGGAGATCTCTGTGAGTTTGAGGCCAGCCTGGTTTACAGAGTGAGATCCAGGAAAGGCGCAAAGCTACACAGAGAAACCCTGTCGAGAGAAAGAGAGAGAGAGAGAGAGAGAGAGAGAGAGAGAGAGAGAGAGAGAGAGAGAGAAGTACCGCTGCATCTTTCTGCCAGCTAAATAGCCGAGTAGGCAGCCTAGTCCCGTGACCCCCGAAGGGCACGCTCTACATGCCAGCACATGCTCTGACTTAATATGCCCTCCTGCTTTTCACATAATCTGAAAGTCATGAGCAAGTCCTCAGCTGCCAACAGTAATAATAACTGCAGTTACTATAAAATGGTATTGGTTGACACTGTTTTAAGTGCCCCCAACTAGTTCAATACATCTGACGCTCCAAACCACCCTGTGGAAGTACACGCCGTCATCAGCCGCATTTTACAGGCGACAGACGGGGCACCTGACGTCCACTCTCTAACATGATCTGCCCGTGGTCCGTGGCCAGTCATTAGCCATCAGAGTCCAGGGGCCACACCTCAGCCTTCAGGGGCCGTTTCCAGCTCTCACACTCACCAGAATAATTCCAGAAGCACGGAATCACCTCAGCTGTGGACTGAAGGCTTCTGTAGGGCCGGGTGCAGAGGCCTGTGCTGTAGTCCCGACACAGGCAAGCCTGAGGCAAAAAGAGCAGGCGTTCAAGGCCGGGCTGCCCTGCACAGTGAGACCCTGTCTCAGAAAAACCCAAGACAAGCAAGGCTCTCATCAAACCTCCGTGTTCCCATAAGCCTCTTCCAGGTAGCTCGTGGGCCCCAAACAGCCGATAGGGCGTGGTTCAGAATTTAAAAGGTAAGATGTAGCTTCGAAAAGTGTTTCCTCAAAAGGGGGATGCAAGCCAGCAGCCATGTTCTCAGGCAGCCATGTTCTCAGTCAGCCATGTTCTCAGGCTGCCATGTTCTCAGTCAGCCATGTTCTCAGGCAGCCATGTTCAGTCAGCCATGTTCTCAGGCAGTCATGTTCTCAGGCAGCCATGTTCTCAGGCAGCCATGTTCAGTCAGTCATGTTCTCAGTCAGCCATGTTCTCAGGCAGCCATGTTCAGTCAGCCATGTTCTCAGTCAGCCATGTTCTCAGTCAGCCATGTTCTCAGGTAGCCATGTTCTCAGTCAGCCATGTTCAGGCAGCCATGTTCAGGCAGCCATGTTCTCAGTCAGTCATGCTCTCAGGTATGTGAGAGTTGAAAGGATTGGAGTCATCTCTTTGTTCCAACCACAAGAAAGTTTGAGTGATAGGATAACTCAGGGCAGCTTTTCTGGCATTTGTGACCTTAGCTTGACCTAAGCCTGGGAAAGTTTGGCTAATAGCCTTGAGACTCTTCTTACAATCCCCTCTGCCCATCTTGGACGCATCTGAACTCCTCCCTCCCTCCCTCATCCCTCTCCCTCCCTCCTTCCTTCCCTCCCTCCCCACCTCTTCCTTTCTCTCTCACTCTACTTCCTGGAGGAAACTTTAAGTTGAGTGAGTTGTTCCCACCCAGTGCCTGTCAATCAGATACCTGCCACCCCACAGGGGAATAGCGGAGAGTGATTTCTTTGTCCTTTGGTGTCTGCATTGACTTGCAGGTCAGGGTGCAGAAAGAGAAAATAATAACCCAGGGACACACTTGGAATCCAGGAGGTAATTCTACTTTTACCTCAGAGAACCCAGGGAGCAGATGACCAAGTTAGTCACACTTCCCAGAAGGCTGGACCCCCATCTGTGCTATGAGATGTCAGTGACCCTGGTGGCAGAGAGGAGGCCTCTGCTGAATGCAATAGGCTCAGGCGCCTTGGTGTTGCCTGGTTCCAGGTTTCCTCACTTGTGTTACCAATTGCAGAGTAGCTAAGTAAATATCTGATGTTCTGTCAACCAACTTTGAAATCCTCAGACCATGAAGCCTGTGTGGTCAGGAAGAAGCCAGACAGCCCCAAGGAGCCAGGCTCAACTCAAGAGGGGGGTGTGTGTGTGTGTTAACTATCTGGCTCTGAGGCATGTTTTTGCACCTACCATAAATATCTAAAAATGAGTAAATTGGTAACATGTATGAACATACCTTAAGATGAGACCCATGTAGGATCTTAGGAGACAGTGTGGCTTGTGCTATTTCTGCCTTTGGCTGGCAGCACGTTGGCCCCAGTGGCCCGAGGATGCTCTGGCAGAACCGCCTGGAGCCAGCACTCAAGGTGCTCCAAGGACAATGAGGACTCCAGGTGTCTCGGCCACATGTCACGCGTCTCCTGCAGAACAGGGACAGTAACCCAGACTTAGAAGGGCAGTGCTCAGTTCTACAACCCCTCTTGGCTTTGGTTTCCGGAAGCTGAGCCCCAGTACAGACGTACCCAGCATTCGCTGGGACACTACACCAACGTCCAGCTTTCAGCCCAGGCATCACAGTCACCAAGCCCCCCAGTGCTCGGGGTCAAGGGTCGCCAGCACACAGAAGTGTGCAGGAGTGAAGACACCCCAGAACCAGCTTCTGAGGAGCGGGCTAGTCTTCAGATTGGGGCAAGGATAAGGACAGACGATTCTCAAAAGCAGACATGTGAAACATAGATTCTTAGGCCTTTGCATGACCTTTCTAAGCTCCTGTCCTTCACTGAAAACTTAAGTTAGGTAGGGAGACTCATGCCTCTAATCGGAGCACATGGGAGGCTGAGGCAGGAGGATTACTCCGAGTCTGAAATCAGCCTGGTGTATATAGTAAAACATCTTCTCAAAAACGAAGAAAGAGAAGACACTCTATGGCCTCTCCTCCCCCAGTGGGAGCTGTTTGTCTGCTGTAGTCAAGTTTGGAGTTTTCACCTTCGAAAACAGCTAATCCAGTAATTACACTGAAGAACAAGCTTAGGACCTCTGCTGACCAGGTTCTCTTATCAGGAAGCAGAACCTGAGTTCTGCCAGAAAGCTTCCTTTTTTTGGTTTTTCGAGACAGGGTTTCTCTGTGTAGCTTTGCGCCTCTCCTGGAACTCGCTCTGTAGACCAGGCTGGCCTCGAACTCACAAAGATCTGCCTGGCTCTGCCTCCCAAGGGCTGGGATTAAAGGCAGGCGCCACCACTGCCCGGCTCAGAAAGCTTCCTTTTAAAGGAGTATTTAAAACCAGACGAAGTGTCCATTAGTGCCTAGAGGGTGTCCTGTTCCTGAAGAACAACAGCCTTTGTTGCCAAGGCGTCTGCTAATGTTGAAAATCCTTGTACCTGACAGTCCAGTGACGTCATTGCTCCTGGGAGGCAGGGGTGTGGAGGGGTGCCCAGGAGTTCGGGGCTGAGAACAGCCAGACTTCTGGGTCTGTTTCTAAGTTCTGGTGTGTGTGCACCTTCGAATCCATCACCCCTTCTCTTCATCTGCTGTCTGGAAGGTCAGACCAGCTTTTTGTTTTATTGGTTTGGTTTTGTCTTTTGAGACAGGGTTTCTCTGTGTAGCTCTGGCTGTCCTGGAACTCACTCTGTAGACCAGGCTGGCCTTAAGCTCAGATGTCTACCTCCTGAGTGCTGGGACTTAAGGCTTGCACCCCCTCCCCCCACCAGAGCCAGCTTTGAACAGAGTTCTCAGGATACTGGCGTAACCCCCCCCCATGGAATTTGGCCCACACTTGGGCCGTTTGTCCTCCCCATTTTCCTGCTTCCCTCCTGCTACCAATGTCCTTCTCTTCTTTAGACCTCCCTGTCTTCTTACCTGTTTTTGTCGGCCATGGCCTGTCTTAAGACAAAACAAGCATATCTTGAAGAGACACAGGAACTGTCAGGGCCGCCATGGGCATGCATGTAGCAGCTGGCAGGGCAGAATGATTCCCAGCATCCCTTGGGCTTTTCCCGGAGCCGCCCCTAGCTGCCAGCACCGTAAGTAATCCCTGCACTGTGACTGAAGACTTCCCAGAGCAGCAGAGCTTCTGGGGGTGCTGCCCTGCGAGCGCCCTGGGTACAGAAAGTGGAGATGAAGCCCCAGGCCGCACAGGCTAATCCAGACCTCACTCTGAAGTCCCAGCCTCGTCAGATTTTACTCTGATGTAGTCAGAGTCTGCGCTGGTCCAAAGGCTCCTGCGAAAGAAGAGATGATGGAAAGATAAACCCCTGGGAGAGAGCTCAGGGGAGCGCTTGGCCCAGTGTGTGCGGGGATCCCCGGCGTGTGCTCTGCACAGGGAATCCATCCAGACTTCCAGTCCCAGTGCACATGACCGAGAGGACAGCCCAGCAGCAACACAGCCAAACTCTAAGAGGAAAACAGAATGCAAAAGAACCTGCTGACGCAGAAACCTGAGGACAAGATGCAGTCTCTATGATATTAAGACCCATGCTTCCAGCTGGGCGGTGGTGGCGCACGCCTTTAGTCCCAGCACTCGGGAGGCAGAGCCAGGCGGATCTCTGTGAGTTCGAGGCCAGCCTGGGCTACCAAGTGAGTCCCAGGGAAGGCGCAAAGCTACACAGAGAAACCTTGTCTCAAAAAACCAAAAAAAAAAAAAAAAAAAAGACCCATGTTTCTAACCCAGAAGCCCCGTCTGTTTGCCTTAGTGTTGACAAACTACTTTGTAATAGGGACTTTGACATTCTGGGCAAAAATTAAGCCGCCACACAAAGGAACCTTGCACACACCCGAGGAACTACTGAAGTCTACTGTCTATGGACCTAGTTTGGAAATGACCCACGTCGTGGGCTGGTGCCTTCCCCACCAGCCTCCCATGCAGAGCCTTCCCAAGGAAGTGTGGGAGCTCTTCCAAGAATCTAAGGAGCACCCCCAGGAAGTCTGTTAACCTTCCCGAGGAAATGAGGACCTCCTAAGGGAGTGTGAAGGTGTGAAGATGTCACATGCTTACAGAGAAGCCAAGTGGAACCAACCTTCATTACAACTCAAGAATGAAGCGGGAGGCTGGGTGGGTGGTGGACGCCTTTAATCCCAGCACTCGGGAGGCAGAGCCAGGCGGATCCCTGTGAGTTCAAAGCCACCCTGGTCTACAGAGTGAGATCCAGGACAGCCAAAGTTACACAGAGAAACCTTGTCTCAAAAAACAAACCAGAGGCCGGGCGGTGGTGACGCACGCCTTTAATCCCAGCACTCAGAAGGCAGAGCCAGGTGGAAATCTGTGAGTTCGAGGCCAGCCTGGTCTCCAAAGTGAGTTCCAGGAAAGGCGCAAAGCTACACAGAGAAACCCTGTCTCGAAAAAAACCAAAAAAAAAAAAAAAAAACCAAAAAAAAAAAAAAAAACAAACCAGAGCAAAACAACAACAAGAATAAAGTGGCCATCACAAGCTACAAACCAGTCAGGCTGTGACTGTTTTCAGCTTTGGGGACACCGTCCTCCTCCTGAGATAGGAGTGCTCCACTTACCCCCAACTGCACAGAGCACCCCTTTCCTATCTAAGTCCCCTTCTTTGATCTGTAAGACCCCGTCCTGGCACCTAACGAAGGTGGGTCAGGTGTTCAGTAAGTAGACATGTGTGTGCCCCCAGGCACTGATGCTATAAACCTAAAAATGAAACCACATTACACATTATAAAAAGCATCGTCTGCGATGGGAGCCCAACAGAGCAGGGCGGGCTCTATAAACCCCACTGTTCTCCAGCTCTTTCTGTGTGTTCCTCATCAACAGCTACCAAATCATGTTGGATTGCTGGCACAAAGACCCCAAAGAGAGGCCCCGGTTTGCAGAACTTGTGGAGAAACTCGGTGACCTGCTTCAAGCCAACGTCCAACAGGTAACGTTTAGATCAGAAGGATGAATGTATTCCTAACAGAATTGGAAAGAACAGCAATAAAAAGTGGTGTATGTGTGTGTGTGAGAGAGAGACAGAGACAGAGAAAGAGTATGTGAAAGTGTGTGTATGTGTCAGGGAATATGTGTGTTATGTGTTTAGAGTGAGAAAGTATGTGTGCTCGAGTGTGTGCACGAGCGTATGTGTGTGTCCCTGGAGGAGAAACTTCTGTGATTAGAGGTCTGTCTTTGGTGTTTAGGATGGTAAAGACTACATCCCGATCAATGCCATCCTGACGAGAAACAGTGGCTTCACGTACTCAGTCCCCACCTTCCCTGAGGACTTTTTCAAGGATGGCTTTACAGCTCCAGCATTTCATTCTGGAAGCTCTGATGATGTGAGGTGAGATTCTGCTCCCCAGTTTTACCACAGAAAGAAGAGGGGATAAGGATGGAAGGGGGAGGGAGGAGGAAGGGAAGGAGGAAATAGAGAAAAGAAAGAACCCCCATCTACTCTGCCCCCTGAGTCCAACTGTTGTTAGCATTCTGCCATGTCTTGTCTGTGTGTTATTAAGTTGGAGGCCTATGTCTTTTCTTTTTTTTCTAAATTTCTAATGAATAAGACATCGTATTTTCTCAAGGTATTATCTTATTCTAGAACTGAAGCCTGGTTTTCATGACAATGACTTTGATTAAACTTGACATAAACTAAAACTAGCGAAGAGGAGTAGCGCAGGGCTGGGATCCCAGAACCCAGGAGGCTGAGGCAGGAGGATACATGTTTAGAGCCAGCTGGGGTTACAGAGTGAAACGGTGTCTCAGAAACAACAACCAAGAAGAAGAAAAGTTACATGAAACTAAATAAAACTAAGCCTGGTGGCGGTGAATCCCAGCACTCGGGAGGCAGAGGCAGGTGGATCTCTGTGAGTTCGAGGCCAGCCTGGGCTACAGAGCGAGATCCAGGATAGCAAGGGAAACACAGAGAAACCTGCCTCAAAAAACCACACACACACACACACACACATACCAACCTTCTCTTTTTGTTCTTTATCTTCACCTAACCAACATTTACATCCCGCATTACTGTAGAGGAAACTGGGTTCCAGCTAAGAGAACAAACGGTTACTGAGAAAGTGTGCTAGCCAGTGTGGGCAGTTACAGCGTATGGAATGTGTGGTGGCCCTGTGGTCACAGAAACACATGCTCCGGTCTGGTGTTGTGCTGGCATTCTGTACATATCAACAACTTCCATGTGCAGAGCTGTTCCTGCAAAGTACGCGTTATCCCTGTGTGACAGATGAGGACCTGTCACTCTGTCACCCGGAGAGATGAGAACTCAGTGAAATGTGTGCCGACCAAGTAACTGAGTTTGTAACCCAGGAAGAGGGACCCGCTCTCCAGGTCCCTAACGCGGTCAGGGTCCCTTCAGAGCCTTCCGGGATCTCCAGCTGCAGCAGGCACAGCTTTCAGGCTGGACCTCAGTTCCGTTACCAGGGAAACACAGGAGAGGGATGCAGCAGCTGGAAACCGCTGGCAGCCATGTGTGACGGGTTTTGAAGCCGTCCTCAGGCAGCCCAGAGCCATGAGGATGACAGGTGGACGTCACTGCTCAGACCTGACACCTAGCCACTCGCCTCGTTTTAAATGATAAAGCCTGGCTGGGGTAGAAATGGGATGAAGGGCGGGAAGCTAATGTCAGCCCTTCTAGTAGGTTGCTTAGCCAGAGACTCAATAGGCGTCTAGCCCACGGGTCTGGGCCTTGCAGCTGCTAAGACTACCAGACAACGGTTTAGTTGATGAGTGGGTTTGCCTATGAGCATCCATCCAATGGGATATCCCATCAGGCCTTTCCAATAGATCACAGATGAAAACTGGCAGGTGGTCACTGAGAAATCTTACAAACATCACTCATTTCTCCCGACTGTACTTGTGGTCCGGAATGTACCACGTGGGCTCCCCTCAGTTGTAAACTGAAATCAGCTGTGAGGTCTCAATGGGACATTTATTTGTCACTCCATCTCCTTTTAGGAAGCAGACAGCAATAAGTGATAAGATGGAGTCACTGTGCCTCCTGGGGCATTGGTCTCGTGTCACCAAGACACTTGGGCCAGATGAGGTCTCATTCAGATCTCCTCTACGACTGGCATTTTTTGACTCCATGAGGAACTGGAGTGGACCCTTTTAGGGTTTTCCTGAAGACTATAAATAAACTGTGAGTTGACCGCATGGTGGAAGTGACGTCACCATGAGGATTCCTAGAGGGTACTAAGAAAACTGAGGCAGCTGGTATTTTGGTTGGTAGGTGGGACCCACCCAGGCTCATCGAAGGTGTGTGTATTGATTATTTTCCTGCATTGATTATTCTCTCTACTTCTTCCTTAGATATGTAAATGCTTTTAAATTCCTGAGCCTGGAAAGAATCAAAACCTTGGAGGAGCTTTCACCAAATGCCACCTCCGTGTTTGAAGTAAGTCACCATAGTGACACCCGGTGACCTCTGCCGGAAACCTCTTCTTGTATGAGCACCCAGGCCAGCAGTGCTTGGCCGGTGATTGACAGAGGCCAAGACTGACAATATGGGGGAAGAACAGACGGTCAGACCTCACCATGCAGAGCTGATCTGAAAGAGAATTCCACGGTTTGAAGAACTCCTGGGACTCACTCAGGGGCCTGTTCTTTTCCAGCAGTTCCTGGGAGGGGAAGTGGAGCGGTCCTGTGTGTATGTTCACTAGACTCTTGTAGGCTATCAGAGATGCACCCTTCCTTGAGAGTGTAAGATGTGTGAGTGGCTGGGCCTTGTGCTATAGCATACTAGGTCTGAAAGAAGGCCATGTGGGCCCCAGGTCCCTTCGCCCTAAGGCCCTGCAGCTGAGCAGCTATGTTCCCACCCAGACACACTAGTCAGTCAGAGCATGCAGAGTGGCCGGCAAACCAGGAGCTTCTGTCGGCGAGTCTCTGGAAATCCCTTGAAGGGGAGTGACAGACTAAGATGTGGGGAGGAAGGCAGAGCAGGAGTGCACGTCTGGTATGGCTGACCGTGGGCTCCAAGTGGGCTCCTGAGACAAACACAATGCCATAATTCGAGAGCAGAAACCTTGAGGCCGGGGCCTGAGAGACAGCGGCACAGCAGTTAGGAACACCGGTCGCTCCTCCAGAGGATCCAAGTTCGGTTCCCAGGACTCACATGGTGGCTCACAACCGTCTGTCACTCTAGCTAGTTACAGGAGACCTGAAGCCCTTTTTTGGGGATACCAGGGTGCACATGCATGCAGGAAAAAAATTACCCATACACTAAAATAAATGTTTCAAAATAAGCCAACAAAGACCTGAACCGCATGGACACTCAAGATGAAGGGACGTGGTGACTTCAAAATAGACGTTCCCGTGTAGAATGCCGTGATAAAGTAGGTAGTGTTTCGAGTACCAGGAACAACACTCAGCGAACCTCAGGATTTCTCAAGCCTAGGCTCCCCTACAACGCGGGGAATGACAGCAGCATCTTCCCCGGCCTGGGTCCCCGCTGGCGTTTACACAGCCCAGTGAGAGCCTCCGAGCGAGCAGGGACCGAGCGTGGAGTCTCTCGGACAGGACATCACACTGTAGTGACAGAGTAACAGAGAGCCCCGCCCTGAAGATGACTGAACCACAGTAGTTCCTGGACTCCAAGGCCAGGGGGGACCTGCCAGTGCCACAGACTCGCCAAGAAAAAGAACCAGAAAAAGCCGCCTCTGTAACTTCCCAGGAATTTTACGTATGGCAGCAATACCCATAGACCACCACCAAGATTAGTTTTTGTTTTTTCAAAGACTTGTTTTGTCCGCCTTCATGTCTGTGTGAAGGTCTTGGACCCCCTGGAACTGTAGTTATAGACAGCTGTGAGCTGCCCTGTGGGTGCTGGGAATTGAACTTGGATCCTCTGGAAGAGCTGCCAGTGCTCTTAACGGCTGAGCCGTCTCTCCAGCCCTGATTGGTTTTAATATATATGATCATGTGCATGAAGGTTTCACACGGAAAATACGAAGCAGTTACATGCAATTTTCCATCCTATGTGTATGCATGTGTGTATGCGCGAGAGTATGCACATGTGCATGTGTACTTGCCCATGAACGTGTATGTGGAGTCCACTGGCCAAGGATGGGTGCCTTCCTTACTTGTTCACCTTACTGGGGTTTTTGCTGTTTGTTTTTTTAAGACAGGGTCTTTGAATGAACCCAGAGCTCAGAGTTTGAGCTAAACTAACTGGCCAGCAAGCCCCTGTCTCTGTCCCCACCTCCCACCGCCGCCGGGGCTCTGGGGAAGGGTCTGGAAGAAGGGTCTCGCAGTAGCCCGGAACAGGCACCATTTGTCTCTGTCAAGCTCACAGTTGGCAGTACAGGGAAAATGCTCAGTGCCAACGGGCAGGGGGTTGTGGGTGATGAGGGCAGCACCTCAGAGGTGCCTCCCAGTGTCTCCCCAGTCCTGTGGAGCATTCCAAGCCAGGCGAGTGAGGCATCTTCCTCTTTCCTCCCACAGGATTACCAGCTGGACACGAGCACTCTGCTGGCCTCCCCACTGCTGAAGCGATTCACCTGGACTGAGAGCAAGCCCAAGGCCTCACGGAAGATAGAGTAAGGAGGTGGGGGTGGGGGTGGGCGAGGGTGGGGCATGGAGGAGGATGCCGGGGATGCCGGGAACAATCGGGGGGCTGTTCAAGGCTACCTGGCCTCCTAGTGTTCAGGTATAGCAGAACACCCCCCCCCCAGGGGCAGAGAGGGGACATCTATTGGACATATAAACCCTGGGCTCTGTGGCAAGGAAGACTGGGCCCAGAGAAAGGAAACCATGTAGGGAGTTCATGCAAGAGGCAGGCCTAGGGTGGAAGCACAGGGCCTTGGTGGAAAGGAGCCACATGTGTCCAGCTGTGAAGGGAGGGCTGGGCCGTGTTCACAGGCTCATGAGACAACACTCCTGTTTCCGGTCCCTAGGCCAGGAGGGTCTACACAAGGAGACAAAGTCCTGTGTGCCACCCTGAGAATCCAAACTTGCACACTAAGGGTTTTCTGCATCCTGCTGAATCCATTACCCACGTCTCACATGCAGATTTCTCCACAAACCGCTGCCTTGACCCGTCCATCAGCCCTTCCTCCGGCTCTGTGCCACTGGCAGGATCCCGGGGCTCCTGCTGGGCATTCCACTGGCATAGACGACTTCAATGGTTCTCTATGCTGGAGGCTACCTACCTACCTACCTACCTACCTACCTACCTACCTACCTACCTACCTACCTATCTAGTTGTGGGGCGAATCACAGGTTCCCAGGATGTGACAAGATACTGGGGAAAGGCAGGCAGCGGCCTATTTTTTGTTTAAAAGCTGATCACAGGAGCTATCTGACTCAAGAACAGGAGAGGGCTACTGCCAGGGCTGTTTTCCAGTCAGAACCCCAGGGTTTGCGCCACCTCATCAACACATCCCACTCCCAGCCACCGGCATGCCCGCTCCACCCAGTGATACCAGACGGGCACGAGGAAGGCAGTGTGACCGGAGACAGGCAGGACTCTAGAACAGGTGCAGACGGCTGGCCCACTAAGAAAAGGCAGGGCTTCGTCCTTTCCCAGAAAACGTCTCAGAGACATCGATTGACCCTGTTTGTACCTTTCTCTTTCTCTTTAGCTTGAGAATAACAAGTAAAAGCAAGGAGTCGGGGCTTTGCGATGTCCCCAGGTCCAGCGTCTGCTTCTCCAGCTGTGGCCACATCAGGCCTGCGCACGACCACTCTGAGCTGGGGAAGGATCTGTGCTGCTCTCCACCCCCAGACTACAACTCCGTGGTGTTGTACTCCTGCCCGCCCGCCTAACGCTTCACACAAGCCACCGACAAACAGCCCGACAGTATTATGCATATATGAGTTTACACTTATCTCTCTCCACAGGAGCCGGCTGCTTTTTGTGACTTAATAGTGCTTTGTTGTTGTTGTTGCTGTTGTTTGACTAACAAGAATGTAACCCCAGATAGTGACAAGTGAGGAACACTATTGCTCAATCCTCATGGGACTCCGTGTAAGAGAAATCCTAAGCCCAATGACTCACCTGCTCCTGCCCCCAAAGCCTCAGGGCCCCCTGGACGGGCATCTGCTGGCCATGGCACCCGGCATGGGTCCTTGTGCCCATCTACCCTCCCTGCAGCTGTGGGGGCAGGCACAGTAGGGCCCCTAGCTCGCAGCAGCATGCACCGGCCTGCTCTGTGTCTCTGGAGTCCTCTAGCAGGCATTATGACACTTATGGAGGCGAGGAAGAGAGAACAAGAGGGACGGGAAAAGGCCTTGGGATGTGTCTTGTGGAGACGGTGGAGGAGAGGGCTCCTCAATGCCACGTCATTGGTTTCTCATTCCTGGCCTCTGCATTTTGGGCACTCTACCAAGAGGTGACAGGGCCGAATGTATGGGACATTTTCTAGATGTTTTCAGGAACCACAGGACATCTTACATTGTCCCCTGGGAGTCTGTTTCTGTTGTCCATTACCATCCACAGCATGTTTAACGCACATCAGTGAGGGTGGCACTTGGCTCTCAAGTCATACTTACCGTTAGTTCTTCTAGTGAGATGCACTGAGATCTGACCCAAGCTTGGAGGCCTCAATTTAGCCTATTGCTCACAGGGAGCTGAGCGGTCCAGTTTGGCCTAGCAAGGTTGTCCACCAATAGACTCAAAAGCCACATTTTAAACAGTCAGGTTCTATTTCAAGTATTAATGTAGAGATAGGAAAGACACTTTCTATAAACATCATCCTGTTTATACAGTTAGCTATTCAAGGAAGCTGGGGAGAGTTAAGAGAGTCTAGAAGATGGTTTTCTCTGTACCCAAACCAGGATTAATGGACTCGAACCCAGAAAGACAGAGTAAAAGCTCCATGTATAATAGCCAAACCAATTACACCCACAGAGCTGGAACCTCAGTTTTCTTTTTACTTTATCATCTGTTTCACCGCCTCAAGCCAATCTGAGACGAGCAAAAGAGCATTAGCCGATGTTTATTAAGCACTTTATGCTCCTTGGAAGAAGAGGCGACGTGTGGTTTGTGAAGCTATTTCCACAGCTGGGACTCAGGCTATTGGTCAATGAGCCATCAAAAGGAAAAAAAATAATCCTATTTTCATCTGTTTCAGACCCTACCTGGGGGTCTAAGGATGATGGGGACAGGGTAGAAATGGGGAGACAGGGTAGAAAAGGATGCCTCCTCTTTGGGGTCTAGAGATTTTAAGCCCTGGATCTCTAGAATTGGCTCTGTTAAATGTTGTATGTGCAAATTATGGTCTGTGTGTTTAGGACGTGTGCACCTGCTGACGCCAGTCACAGCGGGGCAGACATGAGTGGTTGCCTTGTGAGAGCAGACCACGCTTCCTTTATGCCACTTAATTCTATGGCCTGACCAATGGCATGTCTGCCCACGTCCCTGGGCACCACATTCTTGACGTTCTCTGTCTGACGAGACCGGAGGCGCGGCACAATCCCCAGTGAGACAGTGAGCAGCCACGGTGACTCTTGGGGTACTCGCTGGCCAGGACAGAGAAGTAGGAAAGGGCTTTCAACCAGGAACTGGGTAAAGAGAAATCAGGCAGGGCTGGGGGAAGACATCCTTGTGTATCGGCAAAAGCTCGTGTCAGCTGGCGAGTGTCTAAGTCAGGCCATCAGACAGGCTGCCAGAGAAATGAGTGATGTCAGCATTTTCAAATCATTCAGACATTCAGCCATCAGTGAAAGGAGAAAACCTTAGCCAGTCCTGTACTATTTTGATTTTAATCATCTAATTCTTAATCAGTAAGAGACTTTGGCAAGGTCCCTTCTCCCACAAAAGTAAAGAAAATCTATTGGGATTCTCTGGCTCTGCTTGAGGACTTAGCTTTGGAGTCCATGGAAGTCCATCAGTGAAGAGAAAGGAAGAAGACAGATCACCCGAGTTTTTAAGGCAGGAAGACAAACGGCGACGTGTGGTGACACACATACCTAGCTGCAGTGTGCCCGTTCGGATGTTGGGACTCGGACAGTGACGTAAGGCCATTTGCCACTTGAGGCCAAAGTGGCCGGCACAAAGAACGAACAAACATTTCTCCTAGTGTTTGAGATTACCAATGTGTAACCAGGGAGCTGAAACCTCAGGCAGGTCTAGGTTAACCTGAGAGAGATCCCCAGGGGACAGAGCTGTTCAAACCCTGAAACCTGCTGCACAGGCCAGAGTGCCTTGCTCCCCTGCCTATCAATCAGCTCAGTCAAGGAAGAGGGCATCTTTTGACCGACAGTGGTAGGAACTGTACCTGTATGTGTGTGTGTGTGTGTGTCTGTATGTTTTGTGCATAACTATTTAAAGAAACTGGAATTTTAAAGTTACTTTTATATAAATCAAGATGGTATGCCAGAGACAGAACTAAGCCATGATCTGGTCCCACCTTTTAGTCATGATGAATGTATTTCGTATATTATCTTCATTTAATAAAACTCACTTTCAAAACCAAGTATTTTCTTCCTCTCCTTGTAAGAGAGGGAAAAAGGAATGCTGGGTGTGCCTCGGGGTGGGTGGGGTGACAGAGTGCTGGTCCAGCTCACGAAGTATCAGTTATCAAGCAGGACGCAAAGATGATTAAAGCAAGCACGACTGGAGCAGGGGCATGCGGCAGACCCCCCACTGGTCCCACACAGTGGCGGCCTAGGCCACAAGGAAAGGAAAATTCACAGAAGGCAGTGCATTGAGATTCTCTAGGAACAGAACCAACAGAATGAAACTATGCACATTTGAAGGTGACTCATGAGGGAGTCGAGGGGCGCAGTGGTCGACCTCGGCGCTTGCTGTTCTCAGGAAATGAGGTCAATTAACTCGGCGGCCAAGGGAAGGTTAGGCAAGCAGAGGATGAATAATCTTCCTTTTTCCGAGTGCTTTCTACCTGGGCGGCTACCAGGTGCCACGACAAGTGGGGTGGGCCTTCCCAGGTTAGTTAATACAGCCAAGATAATTCAACTAAGGCTCAGGTGATTCTAATTTGTGGCAAGTTGATTATTTAAAGCTAACCACCACAGACAGCTTGCCCTGAAATAGCAAAATGAGTGAGATCACGAACCAATAAGTCTCAGAGGGACTGCTGGCTGCCTACGAAGAGCAAACGGTTAAAAGCAGGCATCTCCCCTAAATGCTCATTTTCAACTGATAAACAAATACACAATTACAAAAACACGTGTGTATTGTGAGCACACATAGATGAGAGGGTACACGTGGCCAACAACAAATGGGCAAAAAAGCACAAAACACAAGAAATTCCCCAAGAAAAGTGCTACACCTTAGATGTCTCCAATCGGCCCTATGGATTACATCCTGGAAGAGACATTCAGGCACTAGATATAAACTGGCTATTCGTGTATCGGGCTGATAATACCCTGGGGAACTAGCCTGGAGAAACACAAGGCAGGAACTAGACAAACATTCTTGGGTACAAACGCAAGACAAAAGAATAAATGACCAATCTCAGTAAACTTGAGAGGTATTTATTTAGTCTTCAAGAATCTGAAATATTTTTAAAACACTGGGTTTTGAGCAGACATGGGAGCTGGCTGCCTTGGGTTGGGGGGGGGAGGCTAGTTTTCATAACTAAGTCACTCATTTGGGAAATGATTTGAAGAATGCTTCAGGAACCAGCTTCGTGTCAGCAAACAGATATTTTCTCATGACTCTGGAAATTGACAGGACATCTGAGAATTCTTTTCTTCAGCATCTGGGTGACCTAGTAAATGTTTCCTAGACTCTGCAGAGTAAAACACATCTCCAGATTTGGGGCTTTCATAGGTCAGGAATGCCGAAAAAGCATGCTGGGTCCCAGCACAGGGATGGCTGGTTCTAGTTCTAAAGGACGACCAGAAGCCCGCCCCGCCCTTCCCTTCCAAGGTCACACAAACGCCCTCATCTTGCTCTAGCATCTTGCTCTAGCATCGTGGTTGCACACCTCCCTGGTCTGGAGTATCTGTGTCACAGTCCTCGTCAGTAGCCTTTTCCCTGGGGTCATGGGCCAAAACAAAGGTCCACAGGTGGAATACTCGGCCTTCCTTAGAAACTTTCCAAGTTCTCATGTCACCCCGTCCTGGCAGCACACATCTCCTAGTGCATCCTACACTCCTGCCCTTTCCTTCCCGTGGGGCTGGCGACTCCACTGCCTTCAAGCCCTCCCTCAGCACGGGCTTCAAGAGCCCTCTGTCCGGGCCACCTTCTGAAACCGCACCACCACATCCAGAGGGGCAAACATGGCCAGGGAAATGAGAATTACACACAAGAGGATTTCCCTGGTATTAATGTTCCCTACGCCAGAGGCTTATGCTAAAAAAATTATGCTATCTGGTATTTAGATTTGACTCTTTATTTGCTAAATCTGGTAACTGCTGGTTCTCCTCTCCTAACCATAACTACCTTCTAAACACCACATACAGTTGTCAGTATGCAAGTCCCCCCTCATCCCAACCAAACCCCAAGATGCTGTCTTTTCAACAGTGGACTGCATTCTCTCATGTATGGCTTAGAGCATGTCTACCAGATTTGTAGTAATTAACTCGGTGTAAATACAACTGAAATAACTGTCCCTGGAATGGCAAGAAACAGCTGGAAGCTCCACACACCAGCACAGTATCTTCCTTTGGCTCTGAGAACTACACCCGACATAAAATGACAGTCAATGAGTATCTGATGAGTGACTCCCAGTTCACTCCTCTGTGGCACTGACAGGTGAGCCTCTTGGCCAGGTCCACAGAGGGCTTCAAGTGCTCAGCAGCGGGGCCAATTCTTCCAGTACTTCCGCTGGGTCTTGTTGCAGGCAGCTGGAGTTTTACCCACCTTGTCACACTGCTGTTAGGAAGACCTAAAGGCATAGGTTTCAAAATCAACCTTTCTCCTTCTGCCTCTGCCGTCTATGTGGAGGGAGATTTCACAAGGGCTCCTGTGGGTTACAAGTGGAAGAACAGTCCACTCACTGCCTCAAGAGATGGGATCAAGAGCTGGCTGCACCATTGTCGGAGTTCACCGAATCCGACACTGGCCTGGCTTTAACAACATCTTACCCTACAAACCCGACAAACCGGTCTTCATTTGATTCCTACCCACAAATGTTTCTCTACAGAAGCCCCCTGCCCCCTTGACAAGCCGTCTGCCCGTCTCCACTGCAATCTCCTCTCCTTGTTGCTCGGCCGTCCTCCCCCGAAGCCTGCAGACTCACCTCTTCAGATCACAGAAATTTCAATCGTACAGCAAGAAAAAACCCCACAATAAAGTACCACTTACGCTCAACAAATGCTAACGTTTTTGCAAAATTTATCCTTGTGGAATGTTTCTGGAGAAACTGGCAGTCTCTCCTCCATGTGGCAAATGACCCCAAGACACACTTAGCCAGAGGGTGCAGCTGAGTAGAAGCATCACAGCTAGCTCTTGTGAGGACCCGGGGTGCCTCCCCAAAGGGTGAGGGGACTAGCTCATGCCACTCCCCGTCCTGTCAGGTGAATGGTTTCTCAAACATGCCTACACAGCAAGCCCTCAGATCTGCACGCCTTAGTCCCACACAGACAGACCGGCACAGGAGACACACAAGTAAGTGGTGAGCCACCGATCAAGCCTGCTGCCCTCTCACCCCAAGGAAGAAGTTCTTCGAAACACATAGGTAGGAATCGTCAAAACCCAATCAAGACCAACAGCACTGTGTTGTTGTATGAACTGGTAAAAATCATATCAGAACAAAGACAAGTTTATCTCTGCAATTCTTTATTAAAAAATACTGCTATACACATAGAGACTGAGAACAGGGTTAAAGATGAGCAACAGAGACTGGGACTGTGACGTTAGAACTTAACATACTGGTGCTTTTTAGGGACAATGTTGATATCCAAATGACAGAACCAAGGTCAAAGCAAAGTTCAAGGGCACCCTCAAAGGCATCTGCAGAGAAGTAAATACCAACAGGTTTAGAAGAGGCACAGACAGCTGAAATGAGAGACACTACATGATTTCCAGGTTGTCCTTTCCGTGCTCTGTCTGTCTTACCAGGAAGTTACGGGGAGTTCACATCCTTAATTCGACACTCTCAGATAGTAAAGGCTTCCTATGGACTAAATATTAACTTTCAGACAACCTCCTAAATGGGTTTACATTGTGGAAAAGAGGGCTCCCTTAAAAAAAAAATGAAAACAAAAAAATAAAAACAAAAACCCTCTGCCCAAAAAACACCAAAGCAGAACTCAGAGTTCTTTTGAAACCATTCCCAATAAAAATGAAATGAAAAATAAATATAAAATAAAGCTAAAAAAATATGCATTACCTGACACCAACTGTTTTCTGGCTGACAATATTTACTCATGAAAACGTTCAGCTGACTCCCTTAACTACCCACACCAAGCCCTGAGGTTCCTAGGGGCTGAAGCAAACTGGCGTTTCCGATGTAGACATTGGGTTTGTGATGTGAACCTGCCCTGCAGAGGGAAGTTGCTGGTCTATGCGGATCAAGAGGTTCAAGCCCTAATGTACCCCTGCCCTTCTTTAGCATTCACATAACATTG
Source organism: Peromyscus maniculatus bairdii (assembly GCF_049852395.1). Classification (NCBI taxonomy): domain Eukaryota; kingdom Metazoa; phylum Chordata; class Mammalia; order Rodentia; family Cricetidae; genus Peromyscus; species Peromyscus maniculatus. Next base: position 56,301,535 of record NC_134874.1, read on the forward strand.
GTCCACAAATGAAAATCTTCAAAAAGTTCCCAGGCCCCCAAAACTAAAATAGATGATCCCCTTTCATTTTCAAAGAAAACAATATTGGAAAAATCTCCAGCCCGCTTATAAATTAAGCATTTCATATTTCTTCTAGAATACAAGTAGTTCTTTTTTGTACAAAAGAATTACAATATGATTTGTCAAAAAACATATAAAAAGACAGCTGCTCTTCCTCAAATACATGAGCTAATGATAAAGACTTTTGCGTGTTACATCAAAAGTTCTTGTTACTCTTAAATAAAAGGTCCTTTTAAACAAAAGGACCATCATGGTGGCAAATGTTCATTATCCTTCGAATAGTGAACATCATGTTCTTTTAAATCCATCCAGATCAAATGCAGCCATTGATTTTCCATTGACAACTGATGCGACCACTCGTGGATGCAGACATGCTTGTTAGACATGTGACCTGTGTCTCTAGTCAAAGCTTTTCGGTGAAGAGAGGTGCTTTTTCTTGATGCAAATCTCAAGGCAGAGAAAAATCATTTTAAAGCTTATAAAAAGTGGACAGAGAAATGTTAAAAACTTCTCTGAAATATACAAATACGTATGCTTGTTAAAAATGAAGACAGTAACGTCAGCTGCAGGTGCTTGGGAGTCTGTCTTGACCTTCTGAGTCTCTCCATTCTCTTCCTAGTCACGAGGCGCACACCCAGCACCAACTGAACACTCAGCTCTGAGAAGGAGATGAAGTCTTCATGGCGGCCTTAGGAGAAAATCCCTATGTATTTGGCAGTCTTCGGTATCCAAGTGACCAGAAATCCCACAAATACTTGAGGAGTTTGGCGACAATGGTATGTCAAATAAGAAGCGTTCCAAGGAGGCAGGCACACTGCGAACTTTGAGAGGGCTCTCAGGACGGTCCTGCAGTCACTTTGGGTTAAGCAGAGAGTGCAAAGGCACAGCGGACAAGTGTCCCTCCAGAGTCGGACTGCCAAGCATCGACCACTGCTGCGCTCCTCTGCCCACCTCCTCCACAGTGTCTCTAAGTCTGTATCCAGTGTAAAGTACCATTATAAAGCTGTAGTTCAAAGACAAAAAAAGCAAACTGCAAAGACCTTAGAGTAATACAACTCCTCAACTTTAGGCCTTCAACACAATTTCATTTTTGCTATTAAAAATTGCATCAATGTAAGTGTATCTATCTGACTGGCAGGCTCCGAACGAACCTGGAGAAGAGCAGGGCCTGCTCCTTCAGCTACTGTTCCGATCGTTACCTGGAAAAGGATTTAAATCAACCAATAGGGGAAAATTCATATTCAACAACTCACTGATATTTCTCTTTGTGTGTTCTTAAACACGACACAAGCTTCAATTTGAGCTAATGGTAGGTGGCACACAGAGCTTGCATACGATACTCTTAAGGACTATGCACTACACTGTACTATTGACCTGGCCCGTCCCCCAAAAGCAAATTCTGCATCTCTTGGTGGCAAAAAGCTGCCTCTTTTTGTTTCCCAATGTCCTTGCAAATAGTTCCCTTAATAAGTATACAATGTGGCAAGAGGTCAAAGATCAGAAAAAAGTCTTTAAAAAATTAAAATTAGTGCATACACAAGTGGAAAACAGAAGCAGGAGCATCATTCACTGACATAAACTCTTCACAGAGGCCTGTGGCAGCCAGAGTGCGTAGAAAGTGAGACATTCTTCCTCTCAAGTAACAGTGCACCTGACCCAAGTGCAAGAAGCTCCACTCCTTCCTTCCTTCCTGCTCATCACCCTGGTGGCAGGAGACAGCGACAGGTCACCGTAGTGCAACTGGCTATAGGCTCAGTCCTTCACCATGCCCTGTGGACACTTTCAGCAAATACTACAACTGACCATTTGCAGCCGCAATCAGTTCCTGAAAGGTATTTTCAAAGCAGCGTTTTAGGTCACTGTACGTCACCACCAGCACGCTCTTCTCATCCCTGGAAATCAGGCTTATTTTCTCTGGCACACCAGCATCTAGCTGAAAGAAGTAAAGTATAAAAAAATATGTCGTTCATATCTCGAGGAAAAGAGCTGATTTAACCCATTTAAGGACAACACTTTCGACAACGGTCACAGTCCCTTTCAGATTTCCATAAAATTTCAATCAATTTTTCCCCCCAAAGAAACATTACCATGTTTCTCCTGCCTGCCTTACTGTCTAAAACATGTTTGATTACTATCTTCTGGTCAACTTGGCACTCTTTAGTTATTTACCCAATAGTTTCCATTTTGTATATTACGAATACCAGTGCAAAACAGAAAGGATTAAGTATGTAGTTTTAGGAGAAATACACAGAAGTACTATGGTATCCACAGCCTAACTGTACTCGAGAGAATGTCAACTAGAAGTCACCAATGAGTAGTTTGTGTCCACTCAGTCCCTTACTCTCTTGCCATTTTATTTTGTACAGCGTCTCTGTTTCTGTGGCTTCCTCTATGGGCGTCCACTCCAGCTCCTGGGGTTTAGCAGGAGTGTTTAGGACACAGTTCCCACTGCAGTTTTAGCTGCTTCCTTCAGTGTCCCACCAACCGACTCTCTGAAACAGGTTTACATTCCACTGGAGGCTTAAAACTGTCAAAATGTTTTACCAACAATTTCTGTCAATTATTCCCATCAAAACGACCTTTCGCAGAATCTTAGATATTAATCAATATGGTCTCCCTTAGATATTAATCAATATGGTATTCCTCAAACTTGGAAAACTGACACCCCAGATTTGGAGTATGTTTTATTTACTACCGTACGATAAGGCTTAGTACAGTCACTGTCAGTATCTACACACTCCTAACACAGTTCTACCTACTATGTGCTGACATCCGCAATACTAGGCTATGACGTGTTAGCGCATGTTCTACTTACTGCTCCCCAAGTGTCCCCCCTTTAAGAAGTTACGGAGGATGAGCATGGGAGCAGCACCCACCAGAGCAGCGGCAGGCAGCCCTGTGCTGTGGACAGCACTCTCAGAACCGTCTATAGAACTCAGACAAGGGCAAAGCTGCACCTGGCAGCACAGGCTTCCCTGCAGGGCTACCGAGCATGGTTTTCTCTGGACATTCTCTCTCTGCTACTTGAAATGGAGGGACGGGCAGGGCAGGGCAGGGCAGGGCAGGAAGGATTTCCAGAGTTGAGGGGTGAGACACATATACTCTAGGTCACTCATATATAAAGACAGTCTTTGCTCCATCTCTTTTTTCCTCTTTCTACTTTGTAAAAACAAAGAAGGGAAAAAGGCCATGGACGGATACGGCCCCGACCACTGTTTGGTCAGCACCTGATTTACCCACAGCTGTATACGAAGACGATGATTTACTCCCGAACACACCTCCTCTCTCTCATGCATGTGTCCCACGGTGGGTACAGGTTGTGGAGGTCAGAGGACAACTTGTCAGTCTTTCTCCCCCCTACCCCCGCGTAAGAGACAGGGTCTCTTTGACCGTATGCACACATGTGCCTACACATATGCAAACACACACCCATGCAAGCAGTCACACGGTACACAGTTTTCCCTACTCATTGTCCTCAATGAAACAAATGACATGTCAACGAAGTATAAAGGAGGAACACAGTCCTTTTGTGATGCTTTATCCAAGTAAAAGATTGAAAACACCTGTGGGTCAGGACCCCATTGAGGGGGTTGGCTGGCCTTTTCAAAGGGCTCTCATATCATGTATGATGATTCTTAACAGCAGGATATTACAGTTATGAAGTAGCAATGAAAATCATTTTATGGTTGGGGGCCACCACAACATGAGGCACTGTATTAAAGAGTTGCAGCGTCAGGAAGGTTGAGAACCACTGCCCTAGACGATCCTGCTTTTGCTTCTTGAGTGTTGGGACTCAAGGTGTAAGCTGCCACACTTAGTCAAAAAAAACAATCTCACTGTCGGGCTGGAGAGACGGCTCAGAGGTTAAGAGCACTGACTGCTTTCCAAAGGTCCTGAGTTCAATTCCCAGCAATCACATGGTGGCTCACAACCATCTGTAATGAGATCTGGTGCCCTCTTCTGGCCTGCAGACATACATGCAGATCAAACACTGTATACATAATAATAAAAAAAAAAAAAAAAAAAGGGGGGGGGGTGGGGAAAGAAAGAAAATGGCCTGTCTTAAATTCCTCACAAAGTACAGCAGGAATACATCCTGTTTTCTTCAGTCTCCTAGTACTTGTCCACACTACAACTCTACCAAGTTGTAACAACTGTGCTTGCTGTAAATGTGCTTGCCTCCAAGCCTGACACACCTGCACAAAGGAGAAAATGAGCTCCAAAGTGTCCTCTGACCCTGTGTGTGCACGAGGCATGCATACGCACACACGCACCCATGCATGCATGCATGCACGCACACACGCTCATTGATGTAACAAAAAAACTATTAAAAACTACTGGTTTTCCTTACAAATTACCTTGTTGAGACAGGAAATGATGTGACTGAGGTCAATCCAGGGAGCACCTGCTTCTGTGACCTGATGAAAAAGATGATCCCTAAAGAGTTTCAGCAGATAACGATCTCCAGTCTCTGACCAAGTCGGATCCTTCTGAAACCTGGGGAGTTAGTATTTGATCTCAGTATCTCACTCTCCATGCATATGGTCTTATTTTTCAGATTCAAGATTAACCCCACTTTCCCCAGTAAATAAGAAATTAGACAGCTTCTGTAAAGTGCTTAAAAACCAACCAACCAACCTCAACCAACACAAAATACATAAATCACACTTTTCATCATTCAGTTCCCAGGAACAACTACCCCTTCTATACCACTCAATCTTTACAATTAGGTAAAAAGGCAAAAGAAGAAATGTCTGTAAACATCTCTGGCCAAGCATGTAAGGAAATCTTCTCTCCATCCATGCTCCAGGTCACGGAGACATCAGCTAAGTTTCCACTTTACCAAAGAACATAAACTGGGAAATGTTTAGAAAGAGGAAAGGCTGCTTCCTGTCCTTCACACTCCACTAGAAGGTGAGCTGTGAGCACTGGAGAACCAGAGACGGCTTGTAGTTCTCCGCACCCTGAGGCAGGGCCTGCCCTGCTTTCTGTTTCCTCTCCACAGTGCTCTGACAGACAGGGCTCACACATGAACCGCCCTGGGAGGAGGGGCTGAGCTGCTGCCCCAACGCAGGCGTGCTCTGCAGTCCGCAGACTAAGAAGGCCAGTGCACTGGACGGGGCGGGCGGGGCGGAGGGCGGGCGGGCAGCACTGCCGGGCTGGGGAAACGTGACAAGCGTTCTAGAACTCTGCCCTTCACCCCACTCAGTCATGATGAACCAAGTTTCATCAACTTGGCCACACATATGCACATCTACAGAGGAAAAGCCCAAGCACAGAGATGATTAGCTCCTGAACAGACAACCTAGAGCAGGCAAGGATCCGACAGCACAATCAACATCGATCACAGACAGAAAAAGATCCTCAGATAGGCTCCTTAAAGAGCAAGTCCCAAGCAAAACGGTACTGAAGTTCACCTTCTTACTCATTAAGCTGACAAAAACCCCACGTTTTAAAGAAAGCATTGTCAAACTGGTGTGGGGAAGATGGCGGCGAGCGGTACTTCACAAGCTAGTGGCTAGGAGGAGAAGAAAGGTGTTGATGAGTCCAGTAGAGAGATAGTTTGGATCGACAGGACCACAACCATTAGCAGGAGGCGGACGGACCCAGCGGCGGCTGGCGGGGACGTGCAGGCCCGGCGGCGGAGACCAGCAGGTAGGCATGTGGCGGTGGACCGCGGAGGCGGACAGGCCCGGGGAAGGAGACGGGCAGACGCGGCTTGGAACGGGGACGCCCCTGGCTCCAACGCCTGGGGAGGAGGCTGTCTCTGTGGGTCGGAGCCGGAGCGAATCTGAACACTCTGAGGAAAACCCAGGGTCCAACTGCTGATCCTGTGAAACCCAACAACTTGGAGGTGTTGGTGAGACTACCCTGCTCAGCTGAAACCCATCTGGGAGAGGATTCAGATGCCTACAGTTTGAAGTCTAAAGAAACATGATCAGCTGAGGAGTCGACAAATGAACAAAACGTGACCTGGGAACACAGAAGAAGGCGCTACCCAGCCACCAAACCAGATCACCAGAATCATAAGTATATAATTCACCGACTGAAATCAGCTGTCCCTGAAGAAACAGCCCAATAGCACCAATTTAACCAAGAACCCCTACTAAACCAAGACTAAAAATTAGAACAAGAGAGGCACTCTCAGACACAGACACCACCTGCACCGCACAGAGGAAGAGATGAGTCGACACCAGTGCAAAAATACAGGCAACAACATAAAGACCTATATGGCAACATCAGAACCTAGTGATTCTACACCTGCAAGACCTAAACATACCATGACAGAAGAAACAGAAGAAATCAACCCTAAAAATGACTTTAAGAAGATAATAGAGGCCCTTAAAGAAGAAATAAAACATTCCTTCAAAGAGGAAATAAAAACTTTAATTAAAGAGGAAATGAAAAACTCCCTTAAAAGCCGGGCGGTGGTGGCGCACGCCTTTAATCCCAGCACTCGGGAGGCAGAGGCAGGCGGATCTCTGTGAGTTCGAGGCCAGCCTGGTCTACCAAGTGAGTTCCAGGAGAGGCGCAAAGCTACACAAGAGAAACCCTGTCTCGAAAAACCAAAAAACTCCCTTAAAGAGGAAATAAAAACTTCCCTTAAAGAGGAAATGAAAAACTCCATTAAAGAGGAAATCAAAAACTCCCTTAAAGAAATGGAAGAAAAAATGAACAAAAAATGGGAAGAAATCAAATCAAGCCAAGAAAAAGCAATTAAACAGATGAAAGAAACATTCCAAGATCTGAAAAATGAATTTGAGACAATAAAGAAAACACATGCTGAGGGAATGCTGGAAATAGAAATCCTGACTAAATGAACAGGAACTACAGAAACAAGCATAACCAACCGATTGCAAGAGATGGAACAGAGAATCTCTGACACTGAAGACACAATAGAGAAAATAGATTCGTCAGTCAAAGAAAACACTAAAGACAAAAAAGTCGTAACACAAAACGTCCAGGAAATTTGGGACACCATGAAAAGACCAAACCTAAGAGTAATAGGGATAAAAGAAGGAGAAGAATACCAACTCAAAGGCACAGAAAATATATTCAACAAAATCATAGAAGAAAACTTTCCTAACCTAAAGAAAGAAATACATATGAAGATACAAGAAGCTTACAGAACACCGAATAGGCTGGATCCAAAAAAAAAAATCCCCTCGCCACATAATAATCAAAACACTAAACACACAGAACAAAGAAAAAATATTAAGAGCCGCAAAGGAAAAAGACCAAGTAACATATAAAGGCAAACCCATCAGAATAACACCAGACTACTCAATAGAGACTATGAAAGCTAGAAGATCATGGACAAATCTCATGCAGATACTAAGAGACCACGGATGCCAACCCAGACTATTATACCCAGCAAAACTCTCAATCACCATAGGTGGAGTAAACAAAATATTCCAGGATAAAACCAGATTTAATCAATACCTGTTCACAAACCCAGCCCTACAGAAAGCACTAGAAGGGAAAATTCAACCCAAAGAAGCTAAACACATCCATGAAAAATCAAGCAATAGATAATCCCACACCAACATACACCAAAGAAGGACAACACAACACAACCACAGAAAATAACAGGAATTAACAACCACTGGTCATTAATATCCATCAATATCAATGGTCTCAACTCACCTATAAAAAGATGCAGGCTAACAGAATGGATAAGAAAACAGGATCCATCCCCATCTGTTGCATACAAGAAACACAACTTAACTTCAAAGACAGACACTACCTCCGAGTAAAGGGCTGGGAAAAGGCTTTCCAAGCAAATGGACCTAAGAAACAAGCTGGTGTAGCTATCTTAATATCTAGAGAAAAAGGATGTTTCAAAAGAGAAGAAGTCTTGTGGCAATGCCTCAGTGGTCCAGGTAACTACCAGAACTCGGAAATCCGAGACGGAGACTAAGGCAGCAGAGACGAAACACATAGATGTACATATAGGAAATAATAAAGAAAAAGTCAGTAAAGCCAAGAAGAACAAAAGAAAGGTGGATGCTGAAGCCCATCCATCAGATGAGCCTGTGAACGAGGAACCAGTGACAAAAAAGAAAAAAAAGATGGAAAGCAAATCCAAAAATAGTACCGAGGTGCCAAAGGATGACAGCAAGTCGGAGGAGACCAAAGGGGGCAATAAAAAGCAAAATACTTCCATTAAAAAAGGTGCAAAGAAGAAACCTCAAAAAGGTAAATCAAGTAAGAAAGGCAGCAGACCTGCTTGGGAGATGCAGAAGGAGATGGCACAGCAGAGCCTCCTTCCATGGAGCTGGCTCAGGAGGAGGTCTCTTCCGGTCCTGCGCTCACTCAGGTGGTGGTCACCCCTACAGGCTCTACTCAGCCCGGGTTTCCTTCTCCCATGGATATTGCTCAGACTGGGCCTGCTCAGATGGAGCTGCCTCCTCCCCTGGGGCCTCCTCAGAGGGAGCTGCCTCCTCCCCTGGAGCCTGCTCAGAGGGAGCTGCCTTCTCCCCTGGGGCCTCCTCAGAGGGAGCTGCCTCCTCCCATGGAGCCTCCAAAGATGGAACAGCCTCTTCCCATGGAGCTTAACTCAGATGGAACAGCCTCCTCCCATGGAGCCTGATCAGATGGAGCCTCCTCCTCTCATGGAGCCTGCTCAGAGGGAGCCGCCTCCTCCCATGGAGCCTGATCAGATGGGGCCGCCTCCTCCCATGGAGTCTCAGCAGGGACATTGTCAGAAGAGGCTGCTTTGTCCTTTGGACCATGCTCAGGTGGAGGTTGTTCAGACAGGGCCTCCTCACATGGGATCTGTTCAGAAGGAGCCTCCTGCTGTCATGGAGCCACCTCTTCAAGTGAAACCAGTCACCAAAATGTCTTCTCCCCGAAAAGAGAGTAACCAAGGAGAGGTCGGGCATGAGGAGTGAGGTGGTGCGGCAGGAGCAAGTCCTTATTGAAGTTGGCTTAGTGCCTGTTAGAGATAGCCAGCTTCTGAAGGGAAGCAGGCGCACACAGGATCTTCCAAAGGGAAACTCAAGAAGAGACGAGACACCCAAGGACCAAGAAATTGGCTCTAATGGGGAAGGAAATAAAATGGCCCCTCTCAAGAAAGTGGGAACAGAGGAAGCTGGCAAGAGTCTAGCTACGCTTGCTGCTCACAGGGAATCTACCAGTGTCTTATCCTCGGAACAAAACTCAAATGGGTCAGGTGGTGAAACGTTACATGCTAAGTGTCAGACTGGTTCAGCTGGGCTTTGTGAAATGTAAGTGGACACTGAGCAGAACCCAGACAGTGTCCCTGTGAAAGCCTCAGCACCCGAACCGGTGTCACCATTGCCTCCGGTCCCATCACCAACCGTAACGGCCTCGCCTATCACTTTGGCTGAAAACGAGTCACCGGACATTGATGAAAACGAAGGCATCCACAGCCATGATGGAAGTGACCTGAGTGATAATATGTCCGAGGGAAGTGATGATTCTGGGCTGCATGGGGCTCGGCCAGTGCCACAAGAAGCAAGTTCAAAAAGTGGGAAGGAGGGGTTGGCAGTTAAAATAACCGAGGAGGGAGGAAAAAAAAAAAAAAAGAAAGCATTGTCAAGAACAATACCAAAGGACCCTGCAAACCTGCCATCTGGAGACTCCACTGTCCCTCATCATGACCAAGGCCCTTGCAGCACTATTCGAGGACACCACAGCGGAGACAACACAGTGCAAAGGGCAGCACAGTCCACAGGGCACAGCTCTGGACATGCCTTGTCTGCCATGACCAGGACCCAACCTATCTCTTTCCACTTCTCTCTTTTTCCCCCATTCATTCATTCATTCATTCATTCATTCATTGGTTTTTTGAGGCAGAGTTTCTCTGTGTAGTCCTGGCTGTCCTGGAGCTTGCTTTGTAGACCAGGCTTGCCTCAAACTCACAAAGATCCACCTGCCTCTGTCTCAGAGTTCTGGGATTTAAGACATGTGCCAGCATGCAGCTCCAATTCTCTTAAACAGGAGCAATGCCTCCCAAGGGCAGCAGAAGGAGAAGCAGGTCAGACTGGTGTCAAACAGAGCTGAGCAGGAAGATTTCTAACATTAGTACAGTGAAAAGTGACAATGTTTATGTACTTAAAAAGAGAAAATACACAATATATTTGTACCTATAACTCTGGAAGTATATATAAAATTTTTATAAATAAACTAGTCAGGGTGGGGACCGGTAAGAGACTGAGGTTGTTAGGTATAAAGAGAGGGAGGATATTTTTTCACCACAAAACTTTTTGAAAATTTACATATAACATATTAAGAAATGTAAACAGAATTAATTTTTTTTTTTTTTTTTTTTTTTTTTTTTTTTTTTTTTTTTTTTTTGGTTTTCCGAGACAGGGTTTCTCTGTGCCTTTCCTGGAACTCACTTGGTAGCCCAGGCTGGCCTCGAACTCACAGAGATCCACCTGGCTCTGCCTCCCAAGTGCTGGGATTAAAGGCGTGCGCCACCACCGCCCGGCTGTAAACAGAATTTTATAAGGGCAATCTAGAATTTTATATATAATCATTTATCAATGTGTAAACATAGAAAAAAGACAATATTAGCTTTGCAAAAACTCGTGGATTTACCTCTTGTGAGAGGTGTGTGCTCCGAGAGGGGGTGCTTCACTGACTGAGAATCAATCAGAGAAGAAAAGCAAGCACCAGAGCGGTTAATCCAGAGAGAAGAAGGCGGCGGCACTGCCCTCCTCCCCCGAGCGGAGAGCAGGTGTGCCAGGCTGAGTGTGAGTGTGACTGACGGCTGTGAGGCACAAGCAGCCTGGACGGGAGGGAACAGGTGAGAAAAGGACTGCGGGCTGCCTTAGACTCTCAAAGTATTTCCTAGCCCTGACGACAGAGAACTTACTGTCCAGTGCTGAAGACACACTGTTTGCTTAAGTGCATTACATCACACAATTATCAGCCCCAAGAGAACGTAACTAGGCAAACTACAGAAGAAGAACCGTAATGACGCTGGGAAAGAATGGTGTGTACTCTTCACAGCAATGCCAACCCCGAGAACAGAGGACTTGGATGTCTGCATCAGGACAGCGAGAGGGCTGTGCTGAAGGAAGAGGATGGGTCACCAGGTGAATCAAATACCGAGAAACACAAGTCAACAGAACACAAGACCCGCCTGTCCTGAAGTACGGGGTCAATCCATGGAAATGCCGAGACACGGTTTCCAGAACTGGTTAACAACCATCCTCTTACTTAGGGTGGTTGTTAGAGAGAATCCTAACTGAGAATCTTCATTTTGAAAACAGCCAAGTGGGGCTTGGAGAGATGGCTCACTGCTTAAAAACACTGGCTGGTCTTACTAAGAACCTGGGTTTGATTCTCAGCACCCACAGAGATTCACAACTGTCTTTAACTCCAATTCCAGGGGATCTGATGCCATATTCTGCCTCCTCAGACACCAGGCACACATGTAGTGCATGATACAAATGCAGGCAAATATCCCCAGATATGTAAAATGAAAATAAATCTTTAAAAAAGAAAGGAAAACAGGTAAGCAGGCTTTAACTCCATGGGAGAAAAGAAATCCCACAAGCGGTAGTGTGCACCGGTCACTTCCCTCTGTGAGGACAGACAGTCCCGGGGCGTGACTTACTGCAGTCCTAACTGCAACTCTGTGCAGCCTGTCAGCAGTGAACAAAGTGCGGACATCAACTCTGTCTGATAACTCTCACTTAAAAGCAAGGTTGGACTGGGACAGCATGAAATGACCACATCACTCTATTATCAACATGACATCTATAAAAAGGCATTTTCACAGAAGAGACACGCTACAGCTAAGAGATCTCTAATGTCTCCCAAATGACCAAGAAAACCCGATGCGACCAGGCTTCCTACAGGAGACAGGTACCTGCTATCGCCCTCCTTGACCGGCACACACGACTGATTGCTAATGTGGACAAACAAGTTCCGAAGAACCACCACCCCTGGGCTGTGGTTTTTCAAGGTCACTTCCTTAAGAGCTTGCCCCTTTTCCAGACAGAAATATTAGGAAGGTAGTCCACTCATCCTTATACAAGTTAGCTCCCTTGGTTTGAAAGCATGCTGTCAATAATGAAAACTCTTACTCTGGCCTCTCGTTGATTGTTCCCAATTTTGCTAGAAGTCTAAACAGTCTTCCATTTTGAACCTCCTATAAAACATTTTAAAAACAGAATGTTAATGTCCAGGCCGAATATAAACAAAAGTTTTAAGAATGGTACTGTGCACCCATATTATTCTTACACAATAAATCCCAACACCGCACTTCTGGGTTATGCTCTTAAACATATACCTATTTTGTTCAGAGTCACACTCGAGGAGATTATGCAATTGATCAATTCTAGGAAGTATTTAAAATACTCACATTAAACAAAACCAAGATTTTAGTAGACCCGATTACAGCCAAGTCATGAATGACTAGGACATTAGAGCCTACACTAACACCCAGTGTGGACAAGGAGAGCACTGCAGTCCCAGCCAGCAGCACAGTGAGTACTGTATGCCAATTTACACAGTACCAGACTTGACCTTAGCAAGGTCTTCCTCAATGACATCATTTCTCATCTGAGCAGCGTCCAGTTGAGTATAAAACCGAGCACCAATCATAGGCATGATGTCATTCACACTCCGCATCCTGTTTTGGTCAGTCAGTAAGTACCTATCGAGACGGAGAAGAATTCCGTGAACGGCCAGGGCAGTGAAGCGCACACACGCTGCAGTCACTGCACTTGTCATGCAGATTTTGTCCCGCGCGTCCACTGTGACAGATGAGGCAGGAGGACAGGACCACACTTACCCATGCCCACCCTTGTTTCAACAGTGCTACACGCAATGCCCGGGAAGGAGCCTAGGAGTGTGAAGCTCACACTGGGAGGCTGAGGGTGGGAACTTCCCCTCTGTTCTAAGATAACCTGCCTCTATTTTTGCCAAGGGTCTTGCTATGTTACCCAAGAAAGCTTTAAATTCTTGGGTTCAATTGATCATCTTGCCTCATATTCTTTGGACTACAGGTACATGCCACCACACCTAACCAAGTAATTTTTTAGTCTGAAAATGAATCTTCAATTGTGCAAAAATGACTTAGCCAGAGAGAAACCGTCCTCTGCTCCATGATTTCATGTGCCACCTGTCCCTTCTGGGCCATCTCTACAGACTAAGAGAGCAGGAGGCACCGGTTCACCTCCCTTTCTATCACCACCGAGGGAGGAAGTCTTGCTCTTTCAGGAGCCACCTGCAGAATCCACTGACGCTCAGTCATGTGGCCACTACTTCCTCTAAAGGTAAGTCCTTCCTCACCTCCTTGCAAGTGTGCTACAGGAAACTGTCCTCAGCTATCACTGCCTGCAAACAGCTTCCTTGCTTTTGTCTTTAACATCTTTCTTAAACTTGTGCGTGTGTGTGGCAGTGGGGTATGACACCTAAGTGCAGATGCCCACGGAGGCCACAAGAGGGATTTCATCCCCTGCAGCTGCTGTGGTTACAGCAGTTTTGACTCAGGTGCTGGCTGTGCAAGGGCGGTACACACTCTTGACTGGAGAGCCATCTCTCCAGCCCTTCAATGTTTTATAAGCCGATAAAAGATGGATGGAATTATGCTAATCTTCTTAATAAGTATCCTCGGGTTTTGGCATACACCAACATTCTTTTGATGAGTAGATGAATGATTATAACCACACAAATTATCTTAGTTATCCACAGGAACCACTGATGTTTACATTTACCTAATCATACTGAAACCCGTTACCAGCTATGTGACGACAACTTGATGAGGTCCTCTACCTTATTGTGCCTCAGTTTTGTCTCTAAAATGGGGCTAACAATGACACTCCATTTACAGATGTTAGAGAATTAAGTGCAATTCATTTCAAGCACTTCATAAGTGACTTATGTAGCTCGATAGATGTTAGTTTATTGTCACTAGTGAAGAATGCCTTTTCATTTACTTACTTTTTTCTGGGCAATTTTTCAAGTATTTAAAGCCTCATATATCATTATCTACTTTCAATAATTATTAACATAAAGTGAATTTAATTACTATCCTCAGCTCCTACTTTTTCAAAAGGGAACTTTTAGAGTTTATAGTCTGCAACTATCCAATACAATCTGGATGTTGTAAACTAAGGCTAGAATCATACACAAAACATTTTCCCCCCAAAAGCTATTTTGTATTAATTATTTCTAGGTCCCAGGCATACACTGGCTTCTGGTGTCTCTCAAGCAAGACAGGGAAGCCAGTTTAATGAGGAACAGGTGGGCAGCCCCATCCTCCATCCCCCAGTTCCATAGCCCAGGGCTCGTCCAAAAAGAAACTGGCCCATTCAGGACTACACAGAAAGGGCACAAGGGATCGCTGGAAGCTGAAGAAACCACTGCTTATGATCAATGAATTCTGATGGCTTCTAGAACGTAACAGGGAAAATCAGCATCTTTCCCCTGACTAAACTCACAGCTGTAATACAAGTTGGTTGTCCTCCCCTGACAGCCTCACTAGACGTGTCTGAGATAGCAAGCGGTCCTTCGGGGTGATAGTAGTCCACAGTGGGTCTCTGAAGTCAAATTCATTCTAAACGTACACTCAAAGAGTTCCTGGAATCTTCCATTCTCTGAATTGCATGCCTAGACCAGAGACTCGCATACATAACTAGACTGTGAAGGAGGCTGCCTTACAGTCTCTCACTATGTAGAGCAACACTGGCCACGGGAACTCAAGAGACGGCAGAAATGTTCTGTCTGTGCTGTCCATGACTTAGCTGCTGGGAGCAACATCTGTGGCTGTGGAGCTCTTGAAATATGACTAGTGTCACCCAAGAGCGAGCAGCTAGGATGTCGGTGCAACTCTAGAGGGCGCTCTCTGACCAAGTGGCTAGTGGCTAATTGAAACAAACTGGTTTATGAATTGTAAGAAACATACAAAGATTAGGACATCAGCAGCTGCTGTGTCTGCCTGACTTTATAAACAGTGGGAGGCTCCTATAGAAAGCTCTATCTTAACCATAGAGGACTACTCTGATTCATGTAATGTTAATACTTACAAGATGAGGTTCTTCAGGTCAGAGGAGTAGTTGATTGTCACCAGTTCCATGGCTTTCTGTAAATTCTCTCGCTGAATTCCTGCCAAAGAGTTGCAAGCCAAAGCCAACACGACTTTTCCTAATGATATCAGATCTGCTTGCTGACACGAGAGAATAAACACAACTTAATTTCTACTTCACAGGTATACTTTCAACACACTGAACACATCACCAACAGGAAAAGCACATTATAAACACACAGGAGAGAGGACTCAGGACAGGTTCTCAGCATGGTTACTTGTTAGAATCACTATGACCTGACTGAAAGGGATTTCTGAGCCTCTCTTTTAGTTTCATTGAATGAATAGGTCCAAAATGTTTAGAGCATCTAAGTCACCCTAAATGAATGTATTTCTAGGACTACACTTCTTGTTGTTGTTTTTAATTTTTTTATTTTCTGAGACAGGGTTTCCCTGTGTAGTTTTGGTGCCTGTCCTGGATCTCACTCTGTAGACCAGGCTGGCCTTGAACTCACAGAGATCTGCCTGGCGCTGCCTCCAAGTGCTGAGATTAAAGGCGAGTGCGCCTGGCTAGGACTACACTTTTTGACAAACATTTACTATAAGCAATTCATATTCCAATTACGGGGCTGCTGCTTTCAAAAGCTTCTGTGACCATCGGGGAAGGGTGGCAGCGATGCGTGGCAGGTGCCAGGAACTCCGCGGTCAGCTCCCTCCTCCCCTTTACTCGGGTCGTCTGGCTGACATGGCCAATGTCTTTAGCTGCTGAGCCATCATCTCACTTGCCCCAGGGTTTGCAGTTTTATTTGGAAAATGTACACACAGCTGACAGGCTTCTTCCCTGTGACACGGAGCTGACGGCCACTACATGCTGGCTCTGCTAAGACCCCTGTGACTAAACAGATACAT
This sequence comes from Peromyscus maniculatus bairdii, assembly GCF_049852395.1. Lineage (NCBI taxonomy): Eukaryota > Metazoa > Chordata > Mammalia > Rodentia > Cricetidae > Peromyscus > Peromyscus maniculatus. The sequence goes on from NC_134874.1 coordinate 56,317,514, forward strand.
TTCTCATTGCATGAATCCAAGCTGGCCATGTGAATGTGAAGACAAGACATCCCACTCACTACAAGCAAGCATTCACCTGACTCCAGAACACACGCATCATAGAACATCAAAGTGGCACAGACCGCAATGGCAGCTTGTGTCTTTGTTTCCCAAATCACTAACAACATTCCTTATTATAAATAATGAATTCTTTAACTTTTCCCCCATTTCCTGTTTTTAAAATGAGCTACCCTGAAGCTTTCCTTCTCAAACAGTGATTCTCAACCTTCCCGATGCTGTGACACACTTAATATAGTAGGTCCTCATGTTGAGGTGACTCCCATAAAATTCTTTTCTTTTCTTTTCTTTTTTTTTTTTGGTTTTTTGAAGCAGAGTTTCTCTGTGTAACAGCCCTGGCTATTCTGGAACTCTCTTTGTAGACCACGCTGGCCTTGGACTCACAGAAATCCACCTGCCTCTGCCTTACAAGTGCTTGGATTAAAGATAGTGTAGTGTAGCCGGGCGGCGGTGGCGCACGCCTTTAATCCCAGCACTTGGGAGGCAGAGACAGGTGGATCTCTGTGAGTTTGAGGCCAGCCTGGTCTACAGAGTGAGAGCCAGGACAGGCATCACAACTCCACAGAGAAACCTGTCTCAAACAACAACAACAACAACGAACTGTAGTGTAAATGCCTATACACAGGGTGTCTGTTATACAACCACTGGGAAAGAGTCGTCTGACTCCAGAGAGTCACCACACACAGGTTGTGAACCACTGCTCTACAAGGATTCCAGCTACTTCCAACTCCATGAAACAGAAGGGCCCTCTGCAAAGGCAACAGTAACGTGCCTAGAAGAACGTGGTTGCTCTAAGCATGGAATATATTTGAAGTAATTTTTATTGAGGGTTTTTATAAATGCTTAAAATCTGAGGTATCATCTCAATTATTGCCATGTATGAGTTTATTATAGAAGTTTTCGAATCTGGCCATATACTAAAAGCACCCAAGGAACTTAAACACAAACCAAACAAAAATGATGCCTAGTGACCTCCTCCTCGCCTGAGTGTTGGAGTCATCCATTAGGGATATGGTTGAGGGGTTGGCATCTCTCGAAGTTCCTAGTGATAATGTTCCTAGTGGCCTTGAAGAGATGTGAAATGAGTATGTCTGGGAAGCCAGGGATTTTAAGGCAATCACCAGTGAACTTCCTCCCTCCATCAGGTTTCCTCCCATTTGTTGAATTCAGGAGTTTTCCCCAGATTCATTTTTTAGTTTTTTTTCCCTGATTCTTGGTTTCTTTTTCTGATTCTATATATGACTCTACTTATGTCCACTTTACTGAAAGTCAGTCTCTAGTCACGCATCTGAAACAGACTATAAGAAAAAAGACTACAAGAAACAATGTACTCCCCTCTCCTGTCAATACACTCCCCCTTTGGGACCATCTTTAAAACTCTCCTATGCCTCACTATAATAATCTATATAAAAATCTACATTTATACAACTAAGAAAATGGAAAGAAACCCGATACATCCATTTTACTGAATAATAAAGAAAGCGACAATTGGTTGTAAGTTGACAGAGTTTATAAATGAAAGCAGTTTGTGACTTACAAAATGGTTGCCCAGGATGGTAAAACAGTTGGTCATTTGTAATTCAAGGTATCCACCCCCCCACCTCTTTTTTTTTTTCTTTTTTTAGGTTTTTTGAGACAGGGTTTCTCTGTGTAGCTTTGCGCCTTTCCTGGAACTCGCTTTGGAGACCAGGCTGGCCTCGAACTCACAGAGATCTGCCTGCCTCTGCCTCCCGAGTGCTGGGATTAAAGGCGTGCGCTACCGCCGCCGCCGCCACCACCCAGCGCCCCCCCCCACCTTTTAAAAGAGCTTCATTTTATAAGGTATTCCACAAAAAATTAAGTTGAAATAGTATCCATTTGCAAAAAAAAAAGAGTGAGTCAGAAAAGATTCAAACTAGTCTTACTTTGTATTCCTAAGTGATTTTTTAGTGCTGGAGGTTAAACCCGGGGCTTTATGCATGGCTCCTTAGTCAAATACTAATTTCCAAAAACCAATTCTATTCAAAACACAAGAGTGATAACTCTAAGGCAGGAGTTTCATTTTTTAATGTGGAAAAGAAGTTTCTAGATTCCTGATATACTGCCTCTAAATATTATCCAAAAGTGTAGTGGTGTACCTTTCTTAAGACACATGCAGACCACTAGTATTCAGTAATACTCTTCACATTTTGGCTACCTTGTAAGATAGCCTATGCTCACCTCAAACTCACTGTCTTTCCTCCAACCTCCTCCTTAGTGCTAGGACTGGAGGCATGGACCACCCCCATCTAGCTCATCAGTCACTTTTGGAGGAAAAGAAATTTAGGCCAATTAATTAGTAAGTATAAAGCAGAAGAAAAGTCACTAAAAAATAACATTCCACAAAAAGTGAAGGGATAAATTGCATTTAGATAGAATAAAGTGGCTTCAGGATGTGTGCGTATATGCGAAATCAGGATTTATCCCCACAGTGCCTACCAGATGCCACTACCAACATCAAGGCAGCCTGGTAAGGCAGGCACGGCCGAGGGGAATTAAGACAGGAAAGATACATACAGTATGTGTGCAAAGGTTCCACTAGATCTCAGGCAGCATGGCTGTGGTTCAACAGCCACAGACTGCTGCATGAGGTTCAAGAGTGAACACTATATGGGATTCATTTTCTTACCCTATCATTTCCTTTCCTTTTTGTTCTGAATTTTTTTCTTACACTAAAGTAAACTAAAACTTTCTTTAGAAACAAACAGAAGTTGAAAAGAGGTGAACAATGGGAAGTATCTCTTCATGTGATGAAACCATTCTGTCTTGCACCAAACCTCAGGTTAACAAGCATCTAAACAGGAATGAATATGACTTCTTACACAAAGAACTAAAATCAGCTTTAGTGACAGTTCCATATCGCAGTGTGAACTAAGGGGAGACAACTGACAAAGATCAATTCTTTACTTTAAATACACAGGTTACTTCCACACAGTAATCAAAATGGAGCACCTACTCCTTCCTCCCAGGGACCGTCTTCGCTGTTTTTGGCAGTACTGGAGATCGAATGCTCCAGAGCCTGCTGGAGTATGCGAAGAACCACTCTACCCCTGAACTACACTCCCAGACGCAGGGTTGGGTTCCTGTATTTCTACACAATAGCATATTAATAAGGAAATAAACAGCTAAGTAGCTTAGAACACTGTGGAGCCCGACTCAGTACTAACAGAATGAATTAGAGAATAATGAAATTCTGGTAATATACAGGAAGCGACAGACTTGACAGCAACAGAGGAAAAGCACAGAGCAGGGTGCTCTAACGCCACTCCTTTCAAAATAATATAGTGGGACAAGCACTCAAAAGCCAAACTAGTAGGTCTGGAAAGGTGAAATAAGCTGTAACATCTAATATAGTCCACTCATCTGACTGAGACAAATATATCCCAGTGTTAAACAGCTCGAGTCTGCTCGTATTAACGGTCACTCATCCTGTCTGTTTCAACAGCAAGGCTGCACTACTTACATCACAGAGGTTAAGACACCACTCCAGAGACCTGAGAGTCAGACTTAACACCCTCAAGACTTTAGCCAGGCGGTGGTGGCGCACGTCTTTAATCCCAGCACTGGGAGGCAGAGCCAGGCGGATCTCTGTGAGTTCGAGGCCAGCCTGAGCTACCAAGTGAGTTCCAGGAAAAAGGCGCAAAGCTATACAGAGAAACCCTGTCTCGAAAAACAAAAATAAAACAAAACAAAAAACCTTCAATACTTTAAAACCAAGTTTAGCTTAAAAAAAAATACAAAGAAAATAAGCTTTAAACACCCATATGAATTCTACTCACCTGGTATTGAGCCATTAATGCCAAAGGATTATTGTTTTGACTGTTATCAAATGTTAAAACGTCAAAAACTCCTACACAATTTACTCGCAATCTGTAAGGAGCAAAAATTTAAAAAAAAAAATTATACTTTTCTTAGTATATACTAATGAATATTTAACATTGCCTAATATTACAAAAGGACCTAAAATGTAAATGACTGTAACTTCCACCTACCTCCTCCCCACCCACAAAACCAACCATTTCAGAGTCATTCAATGGTCTGACTAACTTGTAAAAGTCAGTCGCTGACAAAGTCGGGGTGATAACCCTGAGCACATAGAGCTCTTTGCGTTACTCATGAAGGAAACTACTCACTTGCCAACACTTGCTAAAGATGCAGCTGGCACTGTTCCAAGCATCTTACGGACATTAACTCAAACCTCTTCACGAATTTTTAAACTAAGGGGAAAGTGTCACAGCACAGTCTAATGCCACTGCTGAAGCTCAGAAAAGCCAAGAACGCCCTCAAGCCACCTACAGGCAAGTAACAGCGAGAACATGGACCAGGACCCCGTTGGTCTTTACTGCTGTTAGTTTTTACTGGGTGTGCATGCACAAGGTCTCTGTTATAGCCCAGGCTGCTAGCCTCCCAAGTGACGAGGCTATAGGTACGAACACCAGGATCCAGCTACGCTCTTCAGTTCCGTGTGCTGCACAGCACAAGGCAACTCTCAAAAACTACGGCAACTGAAGTCAGGTGGGGTCAGGTATTTGTTCCTCACTGTATTATTCTCAGGGTTAGGAACTGACTAACAACAATCATCTAGCAACTTGAGAGTGAGTTCCAAGACAGCCAGAGCTGTTACACAGAGAAAGCCTGTCTTGAAAAACCAAAGGCGGGGTTGGGGGGCAGGGGGGCAAACTGCAGACTTTCCAGATGAACAGCCCTGCCGATCTGAAACTGACTTATGGTCAGATAGAGAATAATGTTCTATAGGAAAAAGTGGTATTAACACTTTGTCTTTATTCCCAGATACCTTGCCAATAGTTCTGGGGGTGTTCACAACCATCTATAACTCCAGGGAACCCAATACCTTCTTTGGCTTTCATGGGCACTAAGCACATGTAGTATGCATACATGTATACAAGCAAAACAGTTGCACACTCAAAATAAATTTTAAAAAAAAAACAACCAGAAACCCAGATTCAAAAATTTCAAAAATTACTACCTTGTTTTGCCAGTTATCAGAATCTTTGTTGGATCCATTACTCGACACGCCAAACCTGCTGTATGAATGGTGCGCAGAGCAGAACTCAGCTGGACAACATATGCCCAAATGAGAGACTCGGGCAACAGTCCAGCATGCTGCCTGGGCAGTGGTCCATCATGCTGGCCTAGAAAGCAAATGGATTTTCATGCATGTTCACAACAGGAAGGACTTAACAGAGAAGCCCGAATGTTTCTAAAACCGAGATTACAGGTTTTATGTTGCTAAAGTAGCAGAGGTCTCATGACTGTTTCTTTTCTTTTGACCAAATAGATATTGAACAAGAACAAAAATTTAAAAAGCAGTACCCGTATTAATAATGAAACAATCTACTCTGAAAGTAGTTCCCTTTAGTCTAACAGCTTCTGTAGGTGTTTTTGTCTATTCTGTGCTCCTGGGAATTTAACCCAGGGACTCTCACACACTGGACAACCGTCTGCCACTGAGTACCACCCTCAGCTTTGAAACTGCTTTTTCGTCACCTTCTAGGTCAATGTTAATATTTAACTAAGTAACAGAGACATAAAAACTTCATTCATATCTTGTTATTACTTCAGTGACCATAACCTTGTAGCCATATGGTTGTAGACCAATTTTCTGTGAATGGGGCTAAAATGTGAGAGTCAAATGGTTAATTATGAATAAATATAATAAATAGAAAGTACAAGCCAGGTGTCCTCATATAATCCGGCCCTTAGGAAGCAATGAGAAGGACTGCTGCAAGTCTGAGGCTAGGCTGGTCTACGTAAGAACTCAGGGCCTGACAGTCAGGGCTACAAAACAAGACCTTATTTTAAAAATCCTGACTACAAAAAAGTAGTTATGTCTCGGGACAACATTTTTAATAAGCACATATAAAACAAACCATTTCATCTCAATTTGGATAGAATGAAGACATTACATTCTACAGAGAAGTCTTAGAAGTCTCCAAACAGCTCTTAGCAGAAGATGAGGATGTCAGAGGACCCAGGAGAGCCCTGCAACAGTGCACTGAGGGTGGAGCGCAGCTCAAGAGGACAGAACCCGTAGCTTAGCCCACTGCACCAAGAGGTTTTTGAAATTTTATTTATTTCTATTTTCTTTATGAGTGCTCTGCATGTATACCTGCAGGACAGAAGAGGCCATCAGATCCTACTGTAGATGGTTGTGATCCACAACGTGGTTGCTGGGAATTAACTCAGGACCTCTGGAAAAGTAGTCAGTGCTCTTAACTGCTGAGCCATCTCTCCAGCCCCATGAAAAAAACTACTATACAATTGATATGGTCATAAGGAAAAGTAGTACTGATTATTCTGTTTTATTGTTGTTTGTATGTAGCCCTGGCTGTCCTGGAACTTACTATGTAGACCAGGCTGGCCTTGAACTCAAGATCTGCCTGCATCTGCCTTCTAAGTGCTGAGATTGAAGGAGTGAGACATTACATCCATCTATTCTGTTCTGCTTTGGAGACCAGAATCTTACTCTGTAGTCATTATTCCTAGCTACTTCTGGAGTCACATGACTGGACATGTGCCGTCAGCAGTCAGGCAAAACAATTAGTCACTCCAGGGCCTTCATGTGCAGTGTGACCACGTAATCTATGCACATGTGTGACGTAGCTACGTAAGCCCATATATGCATGTTCAAGGTGACCTATAAAAGCAGGCTCTACCCCCTCCCGTTCTCTCCCTCTTGCCCGAGTAGCACACGCACCTCCCCCCTTCTTTTCCGCAGGCCTGCCCACCTCCACTCTTCTCTTCCTTAATAAAACTCTCACAGCGGGCTCCACTGCACCGCGTGTTTTCTCACACCCGGTAAACAACGCCGACCAATAAATAACATTGGTGCCGAAACCAGCATCTATACTGGCTTGCCCTTAGGGTCCTGACAGGCTATACCTCAGCTCAGCCACTAAAGGCACCCCCTGGGCAGCTCCTGTCTCTCTCCCCCTTCCTCCTCATCCCCAGGGACTGGTCCCTGTCCCCTTTTCTATCTCTTCTCTCCCCTCCCCTCAATAAACCTCCTACATGGGCCCTGTTGTATGTTATGACTCCAACTTGTGGCAATGCTCCTGTCTCCGTTTCCTAAGTGCTAATTATAGGAGTGAAGACTTACAGCAAGCACAAAGGACTTACTTCCCATCAGATTTGATTCTAACTGTACCATTCACTGCACTTGATTGTAATTTCTACATAATTCGATATAAATACAATTTCTTTATCTCATATCATCTCCATCTTCTAAATAATGTACTTCTAACAAATGTGCCTTTTTAAAGAAGTTGGTGCTAAATCAATAATTACAGAGTAAGAAACCAATAGACATTCATGTGTGTATAGTGTATTATGTGAGGTTATAAGAGTGTAAAGTGGGCGGGGGTGGGGTTGGGGGGGGGGAGATGAGGTGGTGGCGGTGGCAGTGGTGGTGCACGCCTTTAATCCCAGCACTCGGGAGGCAGAGGCAGGTGGATCTCTGTGAGTTCGAGGACAGCCTGGTCTACAGAATGAGTTGGGCTATACAGAGAAACCCTGCCTCGGAAGGAAAAATAAAAAAAAGTGTAAAATGGAAGGACTGATTCTGAGAAAATGTAAATACTGAGATACATGTTTCCAATACAAGAACAAGGCCGGGTGGTGGTGGCACACACCTTTAATCCCAGCACTCGGGAGGCAGAGCCAGGTGGATCTCTGTGAGTTCGAGGCCAGCCTGGGCTACCAAGTGAGTCCCAGGAAAGGTGCAAAGCTACACAGAGAAACCCTGTCTCGAAAAACCAAAAAAAAAAAAAAAAAAAAAAAAATGTATTAAAAGAACAAAATACAGATTTTTTTGAATTGGTAAAATGCTCTGAGTAGTTCTCAACAGGGAACACTGGCAGTGTCTGTGGCTCTTTCTGGCTGATCAGAGCTGAGTCAGAGGAGTATCCAGTACACAGTACCACTGACCACCAATCTGCAATATAGAAGAGCCCTCACAACACCAAGGGTGCAGGCCAAATGGCAGCAGTGCTCAGGTGAAGACAGCCAGGCATCAAAGCCAACAGCCACTTCACAGGTGGCGCTACAGTAATTCGAGCCGTAACTAGATTCATCTTCAGGGAGGGTTGCCCCACAATCAAAGGAGAAATGACCACACTGTGTGACCAGGTCTGCAATGTCCAACAACTATGTAACCACAGCTTTCTTCGTTCAACTGCCAGAATGCAGAAAGCTAGGTTATGACAAACCCAAGTATTATGTTTTGTGTTCAAGAAAATCTTAAGTAAACCACAGTTACCAATGTGATGCTTCATTCTTGGTTCACACCATACAATGAGACTGTCCACAAACACATAAATTTTGACATCTCAAAATGGATCTACATTTTCTCTGGTATCATTTTCCTTCTAAATAAGCACATTTTAGACTAATTATAAATTTTTAGGTTTTTTTGAAACAGTTCAATTATAAAATGACTTTAGATATTAGAAAGAGCAGGAAAAAAAAACTCCATTTTTAAGTAAAGTTACTTTAAGAAACCTGACTTGACACGTAATAAACAAAAGCACGTTTAGGGAGTAATTTCATAAATGACCATACAGGCACACTGGACAGTAAGACTATCAAATTATGTTTACAGGGTACAAAAGCGGGGAACTCCCCAGAGTCAACCAAAGATACTGGCATCAAGTCTGAGTCAATACACACACTTCTAACTTGCTGCAAACCAACCCCAATTCTTTGAGATGCCTTAAAAATGTACACTAGGGCCCTCAAAATGATGAGAATAAATTTGTGTATGTTTTAATATGAAACTATTGCTCCCCAAACCAAAGCATGCATCAAAACACAGTCTGCGGGCACCTCTCTTACCCCACTTTCTCTTTGTGAAGTAGGCATCGGCATTCGGGTCATTAAAGTGTCTGCTCATCATAGTTTCTCCTCCAGCATGGAAATCATACGCGAACACAAGCGCTTATAAGCAAACAGAAACATACGTCACAGAAGTCTGGCTCCAGACAGCGAACTCACCACCACAGGACCAGTTACTCACAGGGCTCGGCAAATGCTTTCGTGGTAAACACTTCACGCAGAGTTACAATATTTGAGTGTTGAATTTTCTTCCACATATCAACCAACACCATGCACTTTGTGTTAACCAGACGAAAACCTAAAGAAGAAAATTTTTTATTATAATCAACTGCAAATGACAGCTCACGAGAAATACGAATTTCTAAAAATGGTCTATGTTTTAAGGTATCAAGCTCAAAAAAGGGGGGGGGGAGAAAAGAAAAAAAGAAACCTTGTCCTTCAAATGTGTATGATAAAGCCCTGTTTATAGGAGCATATGGATCATCTTTAGCTCAAGTAATACACTGACAAAAGAAACCCATCTTCCTTACCGTGTATCCTCCGAAGGCAATATGGCAGATCATCTTTGCTGTTTACAGCTTTGTAGCAAGATGTGATATACCCAAAATTACTTGATTTCTGTATCCGGTTGGGGGGAGGCAGTGGCTCCAGAGGGAAGAGGCTATGGTAGCTGTCAACTTCAGTGGGGACTGCTGAGTAAGTCACAGGAAGACAATTTTCAATGAAAAAGAAATCAAATCTATCACCATTCACCGACAGATCCTAACAGATCTGTGTCATGAGGAGGATTTTACTGGATTGATAATACCTCTACATATACAAACTGCAGCTCCTGTACCAATAAACCAGGCTACCAAGCAGCCAAAGCAAAACTCAAGTTCACACACTCAAAGTCAGTTCCAGTCTCTTGGCAGCAAAAGATGGGATTTTTGTTCTCAGAAATAATTACCAGAACTGAGTCATTACTTGATTAAACATTTTTATTCTAATATTTATAAAAACCAATACAGATTTTTTTATCTTTAAAGCATAAAGAAATTTGAAGTAAGTTTCATTAAATCAGGAAGTGTGTTCACCCACGTACAAGTCTGCAAGCACATCTATGGGTGTACCTATCGACATGACAGATGGCACTGAACTCTTACAAACCAACCTCTGGCTCAAGTAAGCACAACTGGAGGAAACTATGCTTGCCTCAGTAGTTAAGAGGAAGGCGCAGGAGGGAAACCAGCTACAACAGGTATTTGCAACAACCTTTGGATGGCTACCGCGGTTTTAACACCAAGCAACTATACAAGGTGAAGACAAACTCTATTCAACAGACAGGATTTCCAGAGGATGCACTATCTGGCTTTGGAAGCTGTACATTTTGAATCTGTGTGCATGGCTACGCTGAACTGAAAATGGTCCCAGGACAGAACCATCATGATCACGTCCTTCCTTCAGTCTGCCGCACTTGGGATGCACCACTACCGGACTGGATGGATTTAGGTGCCCTATGCTGCGCTGACGCTTCCTCGCGATCCCGTGGGCACACAGTTCTATGAGCTGCAGTCCTAGCCTGCACCTCTGTGGTGGGGTCTGCCCAGCCCTAAGCACCATGCACTTGTGCAGCTTTATTTCCGTTTAGTCCCTCAGAGTCCCTCTCCTTTCCACCTAGTTTAGCCCACTCTCAAGTCTTAACTTTCAAATAACAAATGGCTAGTTCTTTCTGTCCTCGTGACTCTCTTTAGAGCCTAAGAGTCAGTGCTATGACCAACTCTGCTTTTGAAATAGCTATTCTGTGTATAATTGTCTTATATAAGCCTGCATTTTTCCTCGTCTGTAAGCTTCTCCAAAGTAAACACTCAATTTCATTAATACAGTATTATCACTAATATGTAGGAAGTACTCAATTATAGATTTCCCATAAATTATTTAAATTAAGTCCTCACAAGATAGCTGGGGAAAATTTTTTCTATCTTTTGATTCTTTATGGAGATTACATAAATCATTCAAATGAAAGGTAGCAGAGTTAAAATTAGAATTATATTCATATGTCTCTCCTTCATGCTTCTTTATTATAGAACACACTACTTAACGCGGGTTTGAAAGTAACGCCGAATCAGTCAGTACTTGTTTTATACTTGAGTCCAAAGCAGCAGATTATAGATTCAGGACTGGGGATTCAGCTAGGTCTTAAGCAGCATGCATGAGGCTCTGGGTTCCTTGTCCCACAGCCAAGGATGAAATGGGCAGCAAAAACACATGTGCTTTGCCTAAGGAATCAACAGTATCTCAGTGTCTGACTCTACGGAATGTGTCTCATAGCTCTGCAGACCACAGGGAATTGAAAGAAATCTCTAGGAAGGAATAGTCTGTCCTGTGCAGTAGTGGTTCTACCCATGTCTTTACTTGACAGAAACCACAGGAACCTCAAACCCTTAAATGGTGCGGACTATTTTTTTGTTCTGGTTATATTCATTTATTCAATGTGTCTTAGTGTGGACATTTAACATCACTGTCTTACCAGTCGACAAGTGTAGAACACCCTTCCACTGTGACCCCTTCAAATTCTTCCAGCAATTCCATGATAGTATCTCTTTGGCTATATTTATTATTCCTTCACTGGTATATGCTTATTTGTTATCTATGAGCTATTTTGAGAAAACTATTTCTGAATGTTGATTTTTGTATACCACAACTTTGCTGAATTTGAGTATTGTTCTAGAAGTTTTCTGGTACAGTCTTGTGATTTTTAGAGCTTGCCATCTGCTGTCTAACTGGATGCCTTTATTTCTCTCTTTTGCCTGACTGCTCTGGCTAAGGCTTGGAGTACAGATCTGAATGGAAGGGGCAAAAGTGGCATCCTTGTCTTGTTCCAAACGTTAGAGAAAAAGTTTTTGATTTGTCCCTATTCACTATTAGCTGCTGGCTTGTTATACACATGCTTTCTTGAAATGACCAAAGTTTGTCTGGCTCTAGAATCAGAAATGCTAGGTGAATGCTATATAGATATTCAGCTTCAGTTTCCAAAGCAGTTGTAGGTTCAACAATTTAAACTATCATCAATACCGAGAACATATGGATCTACAGCCTAAGTTGGCATACTGTCAGATCAATTCCTTATTTCCTTCTCTTGACACATTTATTGGTTACAAGGATTGTCCATAAAAATGCCCATATTCATCTTTGGCCATTTTCCTGGTGAGCTGTTTGATCAGGTCTTTTTTCTATTATTTGTCAATTGTACAGACTGTAAATCTCCTTCCAAGTTTTAGTTCCTCTTTAACAGCAGGTGTCTTTGGGTCATTTTCAAATGTTAGTTTAGTAGAACTTATCAATGTTTTGCTTTGTGATTTGGGCCTCCAGTGGTGGGGAATGAGCCCAAGAGCCTTGCATTTACCAGGCAAATGCTTTCCACTGAGCTAAATTCACAACCCAGTATTTCTTCACAAGAAAAGAAGCCTCTTTGTGCCCTGTATAGTGAATCTTTACCTATTAAAACAACTTACTGCTATATACAGTAGAAGCTTTAAATGTTCTTAAGCATATAAGTTGTTAAACTATTAATTCTTTTTAATGTGGCTTAATATAGGACCACCACCCCCTTATTTGTTTGTTTGTTTGTTTGTTTGTTTGTTTGTTTTTGGTTTTGTGAGACAGGATTTCTCTGTGTAGCCCTGGCTATCCTGGAACTCTCTGCAGACCAGGCTGGCCTCAAAACTCAGAAATCCTGCTTCTGCCAGGGGAGGGGAAAGAGCTATATCAATATGCATTTTACCTGGCATATCTGCTTGATCGATTTGAGCCATTGTTATTAAATGTCTGTTGATCAGCTCCTAAGAACAAGAAACAAGTATATTGATAACAGATTTTAAACAGAGCTTCCGATACCTACATTTTCCATTATAACTAAATAATATTTTTTACTTTTAATACTCCTATCATAACATATCTAGAGATGTTAATATATATGAATCCAAACCCTAGCCAGGCGGCAGTGACACATACCTTTAATCCCAGCACTCGGGAGGCAGAGCCAGGCAGATCTCTGTGAGTTCGAGGCCAGCCTGGTCTACAGAGCGAGATCCAGGACAGGCACCAAAACTCCACAGAAAAACCCTGTCTTGAAGAAACAAACAAACAAACAAAAACAAACAAACAAAAAATCCAAACTCTAGATAGATAGACTAACCTACCATAATTAAAGTTGAGTTTGAATTTAAAGAAAAAGGTGCTCTAACTCAACACAAAATACAGAAGATCTATTAAGCTAGTCAATAATTCATTCTAAAACCATTACACAGAAACTAGAGATGTAGCTCAAGTATTTGCCTAGCATGCACAAGGTCCTGGGTTCTACCCCCAGCATTGTAAAAAGAAATAAGGTGCACACCTACACACACTCACACACAAACACACACACTAGAACCTTCTGCAAAATAAAAATAATTTTGAGAATGTACATGTAAAAAGCTATAAAGAATATCTAAGCTGTTCACAACAAATAAAGTAAATTATTTTATAAAATCTACTTTAAAAATTTTGCTGAGTCACTTAAACTGAAGCAAGCTTACTATGTCAAACTATTAGCAATAATTTAAAGGTTAGAGACCATTTAAATGATGTGTGCTTTATTTAAAGGGCCCTTCCCATGTGAGATGGTTCAGTGAGGAAAGACAATCACTGCCAAGCCTGATTAATCTGAGTTTGGTACCCAGAACCCACATGGGAGAACCAACTCCCATAAGTTGTCCTCTGACTTCCATATGCTCTCCCTTCAAATAAGCATGCATTTACACATAAACACACAAACAAATAAACCCATGTAAAGAGTCCTTTTTGTACAAAGAACATGAAGCACATAAGGAAGCACTTTTAAATAATAATTCTATATTTTACTTTAACACATTAAGATTTCCTTAAAATGGCTTTCTTAAAAATAAACAAGCCGGCAGTGGTGGCACACGCCTTTAATCCCAGCACTTGGGAGGCAGAGCCAGGCGGATCTCTGTGAGTTCGAGGCCAGCCTGGTCTATAGAGCGAGATCCAGGACAGGCACCAAAACTACACAGAGAAACCCTGTCTCAAAAAACCAAACCAAACCAAACCAAACCAAAACAAAACAAAACAAAAAAACATACACAAAACTTCCATGTTCTAAATCTCCTTGCTTAGGTGATTGTGCGAGCCTAGACACAGTGGTCTGCACATCCTTCCTCAGGGTCTACCCTAACTTCTGAAAGCATACCTGTCGGAGCTCGTCGGCCATGAAGAAGGAAGGTGCATTTGCTTTTGGTTGCATATAAGCAACATGAGGTGCAGTTGGAGGATAAATATGATAGTTTGGAAAAACCTAAAAAGGCAAGGAGGAGGAAAATGTAATCATCAATTTTTCTCAATTAGTAAGCTTTATCATTTTTATAAAAGTTTTGTATCTGAGAATAATAAATTTTGGTACATCTTAAATGTTTTAATAACAGTGAATTAAAAACTTCAAACAACAACTGTTAGAAGGAATACTTTCTGAATGAATTCATTTAAAAAATCTTCTATTTTAATAATTTTAAAATTTATTTTAAAAATAATTTTAAAAAGTCTAAGAAGAAAAACATTTACATAGCTGTAAAATTTCAGGTCCACTGCGAGAGTAAAACTAGCTCTTGTATAGAATGTCCTATTTCCACAAATTCAGAAGTAATTTTTAAACCAACTGAAAGAGTAGGCAGGGCCCTGTGGCCACCGACTGTCGACAGGCCTGCGCACCCACAGCTCCACCTCCTACCTAGCACACCACACTGGGCCAGTCACTCGGTGTCCCGCCCCACACTCAGACCCTTCTTTTTCTCCTCATCACCATTTTCCCACCCCACCCCCACCCCCGGAGAAATGAATTCCGCTGTTTTCTGTTGTCCTCAGGTAGCCATCTGCTGTGGGTTGCAACCAGGAAGTAGTTTTCCAGAGCCCAAGCCCACAGTGAGAGTAACTGCCTTTCTCTGGCCTCGGTTCCGTCTACCAGACAATTGGGTTCCCTACCTCAGGTTGTCAGAAGAGTGAAAACATCATAAACTATGTCATACTGGTCTCTACAAACCAGCCTCTACACAGTAAGTGCAATTTCTTCTTTCTACAAGCAAGAATTGTTTTAAAGTACCGAAACTTATTAAATTGATAAGAACTTGCTTGAAAGAAACAAGGCTCTACCTCGATCATATCTGTGTTCACTTTTCCATGGTTATGATATCACCCCGCCCCAAACAAAACAAAGCAAAAGACCTCCCAGAACAGTTCTTTCAAGTGTTTTGTAGTACTCACAGGTTTTTACATTCATTTCTAGAAGGCAGTGGGTACTACTCTTGTCATTTTACAAACAAGAAAACTGTCTCAAAAGTGCAGTGACTTGAGGGGAAAACACAGCAGAACTAAGCCTTACAACAAGGACAAAGAAACCTGTTTTCCTGTCACTCAAAGCATCTTTTAGCAAAATATTAAATTTAACCTAGTCTGACAATCAAACTGTGCTATGGAAACCTATATATAGTTTAATGGAATTTGGCTTTCTTAGTCAAGACTTATTTACTAAATCCTCTAGTTAACTTCTTTAATGTATGTAGCCCAACAGTGAGGCTGCAAGGGGAGGCGGCACTCTGTGCTGTGGTGGTGGTGCCGCCCAGCACTCCCCCCCCCCCCTTCCTCCTTTCACCCTCTCTTGTCACTGGGGATTCACTGAGAAGAAATCATTTCTTCTTGGCATGTTCTTCCTCTCTTGGTCTTTGTATGCACGTCTGTCCCCCAGTCTCCCTTTCCCATTGACTTCAGGATTCCCTTCCTGTCAGCAGTTCTTTGGCTCCCTCGGGTCAGACTCTCCCAAGGACCACACTATCAGCCTCTACCACAGCATGCCATTCTGCTATCTGGAACTCTGGCCTTTAATTATTGCTTTATCTGAGGCAACGGTGACTTTCATTACTGAGAGACTTCTTCCCCCGAGGTAAACCTTCCTCTCCAGTAACTAGAAACAAAAGTCAGAGAATACAACTTTAGCTAGCCAGGTGCTGACTAGGTAACACTGTGAGGAAAACAAGCCCCAACACACTAAACAAAGGATGGCTACAATCTGATTACTGAATGAAATTAATGACACTAGAATAAGTTAAAAATAAAATCCTTTTTCATATCCCTATAGCCCTTCCAATGTGAGGAGCAGCTTTCCTAAGAGCGCCCAGTGAGTCCCTCTTTCTTGGAGCCGTACCATTCCAGTCAAAGGTGCTGGAGTTGTATCTGTATAGAAGTACGTCGTCCCCCCGACAGTCTCCTTCTGGATCACCTGACCAGAGGATGGAGTCTGAGGAACGGGGTTATTGGCAGGAGTGGAGGCACTAGGCGGCACCATGAAACTTGCTGGGTTTGGAGTGTGACTTCTTCTTCTAGGAGCAGGAGAAGTGTGTGGAGTAATTTTGGGGGAATGGAGAGGGGAGGATCCAGCAGACAGTGACATTCCTGGGGAAGATGCAAAACAGGGTCTTAGTGGAGCAGTACATTGGTTTTAGAGGGAAAAAATCTGGAAAATAAAATGCAAACACTCATGTAGAAGAAACATTAATTTTAAGTGCAAAGAAAAAAATCTTGTTTTAAGGAAAGCTCCAATTAAAGCAAATGCAAAGGAGTTTCTTTTTCTTAATATAGTCATTTCCAAATGAATCAGCAACAGGTTCCTCCTTATCAAAGTCGACAACCTAACCCTATAGTAAGAATCACCAGAGATTTAAGAAATTAATTTAATGAAATAATGAAAACTACCAGAACCAAGACTCTTGAATAACTCTTCCTCTTAGTCTTTTAGAACTGTTCATTACTGCTCAGATGACACAATTCCCCAAATATTATATTAAACAAATTAATAAAGATCTACTAAATTCCTTCAGCCAAATATAAATAGCAAAATTTCTTGGGGGGGGGGGGAGATAAAGGTTGAAACTACATTAAAACACATGGTGGCACACTAAAGCACCTAATCTTGAACAAGGCCTGTTTGGATGCCTGTCTGTAACTCGAGATATACACTAAACAGCTGCAAACTGCCGCAGATGCGTGTCCAAGTGCAAGTTACTCAACCGCAGGCCATGGACACACTTGAACAAAGTACCCTCTTCACAGATGCTGTCGAGGAGGGAAAACCCGTGTGTTTACCCTTTGGAGTACTCCAAGCAAGCTGAGAAAACAAGACCGAGTCACATGGAACAGCACAAGATGGTTTACAAAACCGGAAGAGAAGTTATGCTGAGAACCCCATGCAGAAGAGCAGCTGAAACGGAAATGAACTAAAGCTGGGTGGAGTCAGCCACAGATTTAATGGAGGCGGCCGGTTTGAGTAGGGCTGGAACAGATGATCCAGAACTACAAGTCACACTTGTCCAGAAACTGTTTGCTATTTATTTGGGGAGTGTCTAAAAACCTTTATAATTTAAAAAAAAAAAAAGTTACCAAAATACCCTTGGCCACAGAGCTATTATTAATGGGATGTGTTTTAATTTGTAGTGTCTTGTACGACATCAAGGCTTTGTTTTCAGAAAAAAAGGTGAACGAGGCTGAGCTGAAAACTGAGAAAGGAACTCTTCTTGTCTCTGAAGAGCACTCTGCACTTCTAAAGAGCCTTAGCACATGGCATCAGAGTTTCTGAGCACCTACTGGCAGGCAGGTAGGCAAGGTATTAACAGAAAAATGCAAGCCAAAGCCTAGAAAGTTTTTCATTTAATCAAAGACACATGGACAAAGTCAACAGCAAAGCCAGGAGTCAACTCAAGCAACTGCTAATTCTCAACCAACTGCTACAACCCAGTGTCTACTGCAGTAACACTCAAGTAGATCAGAAATTTCAAATATGTCAAGAGAAACTTTAAAACTCCATAGCCTTTCAAAAAAGGGGGGGGGGAGCTTAGAATAAACACTAACTAATTAGCTAATAATATGGGCTGCATTCACAGTTTCCCCTAAAGCTAGTTTCTAAGTCTCCCTGAGAGGAAATTGCTAAGGTCACCAAAGATGAATAAATTAGTTCATTACTCTTCTGTTTACTATCAGCAATATGTGTGGTAGTAATTCTGGCTCCTACCCCATGCTAGGCACTAATCTAAATGTTTTCTGAGCATCAACCTACCTCATCTTCATATCACAGAGAGGAAACTAACTTAGAGGCCAAAAGAATTACAGGTAAAAATACAGACTGACAAGATTTAAACTCAGATCTAATCCACTCCAATTTTTGTCTCATATGAAGGAAAATAAAGAGGATTTGTAGATGCTTCAGCAGCTTCAGTGATGATTTGGCTTATGTGGGAGAAGATGCAGCTAAAGTAATGGGAAGGTCCGGGCCCTTGGTAGGTCTAGAATTAAAACAAGAATTGAGTCTGTAAGACTAAATGCATGCCACCACACACAATCCAAGGGGAGTGAAAAGGGAAAGCTGAACATGGCAGAATTTACATTTTCAATTTTGTGAAACTATTTTAATGCAAAGTTGTAGTTTGTACACGTGAGCTGAGGCTTACTAGAATTACTCAAACTGAAACTAAAACGTGTTCAACAGTGAGCATTAATTAGTACCCACATGGATACCATGCAGCTAAAGGTAAAATTACCTACAAAACTGTCACCTAGTCAGTCAAAAGGAGCAGCTACGTGTCACTCACATATTTATAGAATATTAAAGAACAGGGTGGAATTCCCACACATGTGCAATGATATACCTTGACATGCCTATTAATAAACACACCACTAAATTATAAACAGCGTGAAGGCAAACACTACATAAACAATGTGTCACACACAAGGTGCTGAACTACAGTGAACAGACTGCCTCATCAAGGAGGATGATCCACAGCTGGCTAAGCAACACCTGCAATCCCAGCACACAGGAGGCAGAGGCAGGAGGATAACTCCACATCTGAGGCCAGCTTAATCTACAAAGTGAATTTCAGGCTATCCAGAGTCACATAGCAACATACTGTCTCAAAAAAACAAAAAAAACAAACAAACAAACAAAAAAACAAACAACAAAAACCACCCCACTTTATTTAATAATAAAAAAAATCCTAGTTGAAAACATTTTGCCTTCCATGTCTGTAACCACAGCAATAATTTCCCAAAGAATTCAAAATCTACTTGATACAACAAAACAGTTTCCTATAAATATAAATTATATTTATAATGCAAGTTTTTCTTCATCAGAAATTCCATTTCATGTCAGTATCCACCTGCAATTTCTGTCTTTCCTTGAGAAGGATTACCCAGTGGTTATTACAGAATCTTGGCATTCAACCAACAGAACTGTAAATCATAGTAACTAACATGAAACAAATCAGCATAGAAAACAATTTAAAAGAATGAGAACATGTATCTTAAATACCTCAAATTAACAATATTCACCATCATAATTTCTGAATTACTGTTTTTGTCAATCATGGTCAGGGTGACACTAGTCTATAATTTCGAGCTGAAAAATAGAAGTGACTGTCAGGGGATTAAAGGTGTGCGCCACCATGCCCTATCAGTACTTCTGAAAATCTTAAGGGAAACGAAATACATGCAAATAGTGAAAAAAAAATCATCAAATTAAATGACTATAAATAATTATACAAAACAAAAGCTAATAGATACAAGATCAATCCCCGCCCCCCCCCCCCAATAGAATTAGTTTGGACAACACTGCTTCTGGAAACCAAGAACACACACAATGGCCTCTTCAACCCCACGGTGGGTATGGATATGGATACCCAGTACTAGAAAAGCATGTACCACAAAGAGCTTATAATACAGCCAGGAGTAAAGCCAAAGCAGAATCTGAAAGCATTTGAAATGGAGCCTTGAGTCCATAACACATGGAGAACAGAACCTAAACCCTGTGCAAAGCAAGGATTCTGGAAAAGATGCAGACCAGTGACTACAGAGCTACAGTAGAAAGGGGACCCTGTCTGTACAGAGGAAAGGAAAGGGCAGGGGTAGATCTGAAGAAACTGGAACATTACACACTGTAGGCACCACTCAAGTTAGACTGTTCTTTGCAAATATGAACATTAGCTGTCAACCCACACACATCTCCGGCACAGGCATGAGACTCCACATTACCGAAATGCAATGGGCACACAGAGGAAGGGAGCACTACACCACCTTGACGAATGCTTCCACTGCCCACAGGGTGTGCATGCTCCCTAGGAAGTAACCCGACTTGGGAACTCAAGCATATACCAGTAATCCCACTACTCAGGAGGCAGAGGGAGGACCTTCCAGCTCAAGGCTAGCCTGTACCATGTAGCTAGAACCTGTTTCAGAAATCAAAAAGTAACAAAATCTACATACACAATATTCATGAAAATTCACTCTGATACAAAGTATCCCAGATAACATTATTAAAGAGAGCTATAAAAAATTAAATAAACAAATTACTAATAAAACAAGGGACACAAAAATGACAAACAAGGTATTTGTTCTTTGAACAGAGCAAATAAGCTCTCTAAAAGTTTAAAAAAAAAAAAAAGTAAAAGCATCAAAACTGAAAAACCTCTCAGGAGGTGGACTAAAGCAGATCAAAACAAGAAAAGGCACTGAGGAGATTAGCTAAAAATAAAACTAGAGAGTACAAAAGCTTGATTAAGAGACATAAAATATAAAATAAAGTTGGACATCCAGGAGAAAAAAAATTTCTGGAGAAGC
The DNA here is from genome assembly GCF_049852395.1 of Peromyscus maniculatus bairdii. Classification (NCBI taxonomy): domain Eukaryota; kingdom Metazoa; phylum Chordata; class Mammalia; order Rodentia; family Cricetidae; genus Peromyscus; species Peromyscus maniculatus. The sequence continues at coordinate 56,338,133 of NC_134874.1, forward strand.
AATATTTAATCAGAAAAAGAAAAAAACCACACATACACCTCATCAATAAATTCTGAGAAAAAGCCAGGTGTGGCTTATTAATCCTAGCACTCAGGAAGCAGAGGCAGGAGGATCTTTATGAGTTTGAGGACAGCCTGGTCTACACAGAGAAACCCTGTCTCAAAAAAAAACAAAAAAGGAAAAAAGAAAAAAAAAATCTGAGAACAAGCGCTCTGAGCAGTAAAGAACAAATCCTTTCTGCGAAACAGTCTGGGATAGTTTACATCACAAATGTCAGTAAAAGTCTAGAAAACTGAAATACTGGAAAGGGAGAGAGCAGCCAGAAGCCACTAGAACTGGTATTTGCTGGCCGTGTAGCCACTTAAGAGTAGAGGTCTGCTCAGCAAGCACAAATCTACCCAAGCACTCAAAGACAAATGGCAAAAAGAAGAAAAAAATGTCTTGTACTTTTTACTAGGAAAGCACACAAATTAAAACTTTAGGATGACCACCACACAGAATCACACCAAACCAAGTGTGCTGCACACACCTGTCATCCAAGGACTCAGGAGGGCCGAAGCAGGAGGATCACAAGCAGGGGTCAGCTTAGGCTACAAAGTGGGACCTTGCCTTGTGGGGAAGAGTAATAAAACAGAAACAAAATGCATCACATCTAATATCAACGTCATACTATATGTAAAACAGCTTTTAAAACTCCATATATCTATAGCCAGGCGTGATGGTCTTAACCCCACAGCACTTGGGAGGCAGAGGCAGGCGGATCTCTGTGAGTTTGAGGACCACAGAGGAATTCTAGGACAGCTAGGGCTGTTACACAGAGAAATCCTGTCTTGAAAAACAAAATAAACAAACAAATGGATCAAACCTAAAATCCTAAAAATAACTAAAACCATGAAACTATGAGAAGAACACTTCAGTTGAGCGACGGTAATGCCTAAGGCATAGAAACTACAGGAAAACATGTAGAGGTTCCCGCTGGGCCTGAGAAGAACTTTCCCATTTCTGTACTCTACAGGGAGAGATCCTGGTGGGAAGGCTGCAGTAAAGGTCTACTGAGTTCAACAGAAAGAGAACTGTTTACAGTGCACAACAAAAACAACTGAATTCAACAACTATGCCAGCAACTTGACCAGAGATTTCTTCAAAGACAACACACAAATGCCAAGTGAGCACATGTAAGGAAACACAGTTATCACTCGGGACATAAAAGTCAGAACCACAATGACATACCACATCATTCTCTAGAACGCTTATGTTCAATCAAGAGCATGGTAACAAATGCGGTTGGTGAGGAAGAAAGAGATCCGAGCTCTTACTCCTGCAAAATGTAAAATGGTGCAGACAACTTGAAGAGAGTTTATCAGTTCTTTAAATTATTAAAGTTACCGTATATCCTGGAAATCCCAATACCATGCATATTTCCCAGTAGCAGTAAGAACATTATGTCAATGCAAAGACTGTATGTGAATACCCATAGTCCATGATCATCACCACTAAGTGGAAACAATCCAAGTATCTATCAGCTGAGAAATGGCTCAGTGAAATATGGTATACTGTGTAGACTGTAACAAACATGGACCCACACCACTATGGGAACCATAAAACATGAAGTGAAAGTGGCCAAGAACATAAAGGCCACTTAGTACAAGATGCTATTTGCGTGAAGGGCACAGAACGGCAAGCCTAGGGAGGAGGAAAGCAGAGCTGTGGTTCTGAGGACTGGAAAGGAGAACACAGACTGTAAAAGGCACAGTTCATGACTTAGCTCACGGTTACAGCTACACAATCCTGTGAATACACCCAAATCAAGTGAGCCGAATGCACACTTAAGGGTTCAGTCTTACAATATGTAAACTAAATAACAACAGAAATATTTAATAACCAAATCATTCCAATGACACAGTTGATGAGGCAAGGGAGCAATGAATTAAAACACACACAAAACCCACCTCATTTACATTAACTAGTGGCTAAAAAAATTAAGACTAAAATACACATACAAACCAGTAGACTTTGGAAAAATAATTAAATTCGTATCTGTTATTCAGATGACAATTTTATTTAAACTAACCTAAAAAAATGCTAGCTCAGCAAAAGTAACAACAATAACACTAATAATTATAAATGCCCAAGCTAAATATATCTGTGTGGGAAAGTATGCATTAAGAAAGCCAGAACAGACAGGCGGTGGTGGCGCACGCCTTTAATCCCAGCAGAGCCAGGCGGATCTCTGTGAGTTCAAGGCCAGCCTGGTCTATAGAGCGAGTTCCAGGAAAGGCACAAAGCTACACAAAGAAACCCTGTCGGGGGGGGGGGGGGGGGGGGCAGAACAGGACACTTAAACACACAAAAAAAGGAAGTTAGAAAAACAAATTGGGGGGGGGTAGTTATTACATCAGTAATAGTAAAAGGTGATCACCTTAGTCCTCAAGATGTTCTAGAGTTTTGTAGGAATTCATCAACCCAGGGCTGCTCTTGCAGACCCGGGTTCAGTTCCCAGCAGCAACATTGTAACTCACAACCATCTGTAACTATTTCAAGGGAATTCAATGCCCTCTTCTGGTCTCCATGGGCACTGTGTTCCAACACAGAACACATAAATACATATAAATACGTGTAGGCAAAACACTCAAAAAAGGACAACAGGACACCAACAAGGAGTTTAAATCCACATGAGAAACAAGTATTAAGAAGGCGGGAGAAATAGCCCAAGAATTCAGAGCACACACCTGTCCTTCCAAAGGGTTCTTCCTGGGGTCAATTCTCAGCACCCACAGGGGAGCTAACAATCATATTAACAGCAGTTCTGGGCAAGCAAAGAAGTATTCTGTCCTCCATGGTTACTGCATACACACTGGGAAATGCCCTTACACAGGAAATGAAAATAAAGGACGGTAAAACAAACTTCAGGGAAAAGGTAACTAAGTAGTCAGATGTGACAACATGTTAGGCTCTGGTGCTGGTTTTTAAAAAACATGTTGTAAAGATACAAAATACTAATGTCAAAAAAGGCCGTTAATCCCAGCACTCAGGAGGCAGAGGCAGGCAGGCGGATCTCTGTGAGTTCAAGGCCAGCCTGCTCTACACAGTGAGTTCCAGGACAGCCACGGCTACACAAAGAAACCCTGTCTTGGGGGGGAGTGCAGGTTATTTAAAAAACAGAATAAGAAAATGTTAACTAAAAAGAGTAATTTGCAACACTTTATTAAACGGATTAACCCATATATGGCATAGTTCTTAAAACTCACAAGGGAATGCCCAATGTCTGGGCCTGGCAGCTTGCCTTTAATTCTAGCACCAAATAGGAAATGGCGGGCAGATTTGTGTAATAAGAGACCTGCCAGGGAGAAAAAGCAAGTTTCAGGCCAGCCATAAATACATTCTGAGACCCTGTCTCAAAGAACAAAACACAAAGGAACCAGAAGGAAATAAATTATACAACTAATTTATATGTATGTATATATTCAAATCCCTCAAACATGAAGGTATCTTTGTGTACTGAAAAACTGGGAGTTATTATTTGTATACAGTATATGGATAAATGTACATGTTGTGGGTACCCATATCTACATGTGGCGGTCAGAAATCAAGAACATGTCTTCCTCTAACATTCACCATTTTACTTTTAAATTTAATTATTTTGGGGTATGTCTGTGTGTACATGTTAGGGGAGGGGACAGAGAGACAGACACAAATTGCACCTGTGTGCATTGTCTATGGAGGCCAAGAGTGCAAGATTCCCTGTGAGCCACCAGATGTGGGTGCTGGGAACTGAACTCAGGTCCACTGAAAGAGCAAGTGCTCTTAACCACTAAGCCATCTCTCTAACATCTCCATCTAATTTTTTGAGGTAGGGAACCAACTAGCTAGACTGGCTGACTAGCAAGCCTCTGGATTGCTCCTGTCCCTGCCCCCACGACTAGAATTACAGGGTGAACCTCTGTACCCAGATTTTTATGTGAGCATTTACTGAGAATCCAAACACAGGTCTTGAAGCTTGCTCAGCAATTACCTTACCCAACGAGCCATTTCCCCAGCTCCAAGAAACAGAAATTGAAATTGGCTTCTCAGACTGGCAAAGATAATCAAGTTTAATTGGGGGCTGGCAAGTCAGCTTAGTGGGTAAAGGCACTTACTGCCCAATATGATGGCTAGAGGTCCTCCAGGATACATACAGTGTAAACAAAGTCAGCCAGATGATGTAGCAGTTAGAGGGCTTGCTGTGAAAGCCTGCCTACTAGTTTGATCCTGGAACCCATGGCAAAGGCAGAAGAGTCATCGTTAAGTGTCTCAGGAGTAAATGCTAAGGTTATTTTAGATTCCATGCTAGGACAATTAATTATAAGTAGTCTTTCCAGGGTGAGTAAGCTGCCTCATCAGGTCAAAGTGCTTACCCTTGAAAACATGGTAACCTGTACCTGATGCCCAGAGCCCATGCAGAGGTGAAAAATCCATCCCAAAAAAGTCATCCTCTGACCTCCACTTATGCTTAGTGGTCTGTATGCCCACACACATACACACTTAAAAAAAAAATCTGCTGGGCGGTGGTGGCACACGCCTTTAATCCCAGCACTTGGGAGGCAGAGGCAGGAGGATCTTTGTGAGTTCGAGGCCAGCCTGGTCTACAGAGCGAGTTCCAGGACAGGATCCAAGCTACACAGAGACCAACTGTCTCGAAAAACCAAAAAACAAACAAACAAAAAACAAAAACAAAAAAAACCAATAAACTAATAGAAATAACCCAATTTTTAAAAATAAGTATTTTCTTCAATGGGAAAAATTAGAATAGATGCTTCTTCAGAAACAAATGTATCTAAGGTCCCCAGAATAACCTTCATATGAAATTGCAAAACCCTGCTTTTAAAACTGAGAATAGGGGCTGGAGAGATGGCACAGCAGTTCAGAGCACTGGCTGCTCTTCCATAGGACCCAGGTTCAATTCCCAGCAACCACTTGGTGGCTCACAACCATCTCCAGTGTGATCTGATGTCCTCTTCTGACATAAAGGTATAGTACATGCAGATAGAGTACTCACATTAAATAAAACAGCTGGAAAGAAGATAAAAATGTCATGTGTCCAAATCTAGATGACATCAAACTAAGGGTGACTAGCTAGCACAGTTGGGGGGTGGAGGTGGGGAAGCCAGAAATAAAACTACTATTTGTAGAAAATCTACCATCTATTATATATCTACACAACAGAAATAGTGAACCAGGAAAACACTGCTTCTTAAGGGCATCAATTCTAATACTACCTGAGAAGAAATCCAACAACCATGTAGAAGATCCAAACACAAAGCTGTAAAATTTCATGGAAAGTTTTAAGATAAACATGTTAGAGACAATTTGGAAAAAGAAATGGAGGGATAGAATTCTCTTCTGGACAGTGTTGTATAAAGGCGATTCCCTTCACTTCTAACAACTTGCTCCTACAGATGCCAACACTCCTTGTCAACACAAGGTATGAGAGGGAGCTGCACAGAATGTACAGCACCCCTCAACTTTCTAAAATAAGATATTTGAAAGTAACAACATCAGAAACACACTTCTTCTGTTGTTGCTTATATGTAAAGCTGATTTATACAACTTAAACTCTTCAGTAAATTTTAGTGATTAAAAACACCTTGAGTCCAAGATCCTTCCACACATTCAGAAAGTCACTAGCATGTATACTACGCCACATATAGTTCTACTAACAGCTGAGACGTGTCACTGTGATGCACAACCAACAGTAAGAGAAAGAGATGAGTGGAACCAAAAGAACACATGGTGTGGTCCATGAATACACGCTGCACTCTACATGTTCAATTTACAAGCAAAGAGAAACCCATGAGGATTTGGTACCCAAAGTCTTTACTCTGGACTGGTCCCGAAGGTATCCTAAGCCAATATGAAAGTTAGGAAGTCTGGACCACAAACACCACTGCAGAAGAGCGTTGCAGCAAAAAGGCCTGAGCAGTCTTCAAACACAAGTGCTCATACAGCAGCTGGGCAGCAGCCCACAAGCAGGCCTTTAAGGGTTACAATTTGGGTCTAATTTCTGCACAGACACCAATTGCCTCCAGGCTGGTCCATCTGATCATCACTCTGCTCTACAATTATGACAAAGAAACGAAAGACCAAATGCTCTGGTCTTCTTGACTGAATACATTTCTTAGGCAAGAATAAAGAGAAAAAGGTTTTTTTTTTTTTTTTTTTTTGGGGGGGGGGGGAGAGCATGGTAATGAGTTGGGGATATAGTTTGGTGGTAGTCTTCACTAGATCCTGAGTTCGAAACCCAGTAACACTAACACACACACACAGGCAAGCATGCTAATTTTAAAAAAGGCTAGAGAGATACATCTGAGGCTAAGAGCACCCACTGTTCCTCCAGAGGTTATGAGTTTGATTCCCAGCACCCACACTGGGTAGGGCTCCCAATTAAATGTAGCTCCAGCTCCAAGGGACACAATGCCCTCTTCTGGTCTCTCAGGGAATGTGCATGCATGCAGCACACATACACACAATTTACTCACATATACACATACATACAGATAAAAATGTCAAAAAAGTAGGTATTTCAAAATAAAAGGTAACACTGGTATAGAATATGCTAGCCCCTGAGCCCAGAATGTATCAGAAATGGGGAAATGGCAGCTTTAAAAGTAACAGGGACTCAACTTTTTAATAGGTAAAACTGTCTTTTAATGACTAGCAATTTAAGTCAGAGCAAACTATGTCAATTAAATGATGTTTGTTTAGCCTACTGATGTTTTAAGAAGAGAAAGTAAAACACATCCACATCCATTCTAAAGGACATTTCATAATGTACAGCTAATTTTTTTCTTTGTAATACTGTTTTGACATAGTTAGACATACAGAAAAGTTGCTAGAAGACTTACTAAATTAAAAACCTACCAACGAAAATAAAATGATTTCTTACTCTTCCTATTGTTCTGTTTTGGTTTGAGTCACGGATTCACTATGCATCCCTCTGCAGCTAACACAGTTTGGGTTTGAACTGACAGCAATCCTCCTACCTCCTCAAGAATCTTATGCTTATCCTTTGTATAACCTTGATCACATTTGTTTTTAATAAGGGACTCATTATTAGAATAAATTTGAAGTTCTAAATTTAGAAACCCTCAGGGTCAATTCACAACAACACCCCACTGAGTTACCAATTAACTCAGGATGTCATTTATAATAAACTGTAAATGACAATCTAATTCCTTAAAGAGACTGCTTTTAAAGTTCCAATTTTAAGCCCAAAGTAGGCGAAGATTCCTCCTTCCTAACACACTCCTCAGGTACAACTGAGCACAGTTCAGGTTTCCTTGGTCAGTACCTCGGGTGCAGAGACTTACTCTGTCCCATTTAACCTAGATTTGCATACTTAGTGATTCTGTAAAGCAATATGCCTAAAAGAAAAAGTTACAGGACAAAGAGGAAATACCACTAAACACAAGTACACTGTTGAATTTCAGAACATATACCAAAAGATCAAAGCTACAGAAGATCGATCTCAAACATTTCCCTGTCCATGTTCCTGACATTCTGCAATAAGCCTGTTAAATGGTTGCTCCTAAGGCTTAGATGCTGGGAACCTAGTGTGCTACAGACAAAAAGGATTCTGGTGGTTTTGAAAGGGTTTAAAGGGTTTCTGAAGAACCCCAGCAATGTGGATACACGTTTGGATCTTTTCCTCACCAAAATACATGAGCTATACTTGCCACTCCCAAAGGCTATCATTAATTGATGGGCTGTATTTTACTGAAAGAAAAACAGATGACCTTAGCAATCAGGAATACAACAAATCTTGATTATGACTGTGGTCACATTGTGTCTATGAAACTAATGGTAATACTTCTTCAAGGTCTGGCCATGGGTGCTTTTTTTAAAAAAAGGATTTACTAAACTTGAAATTATGATCATTTTATTTAAATCTGCCAAAGGGATGAGAAAAAGAATCATTAAAAAGCAGACATAAATAAAATGATTAGGTCAAGCATCATACAGGTGTGAGGTTAAAAAATTTTCACTTTTAAGATTAATTTATATGTATGAGTGTTTTGCCTACATGTGCATTTATGTGCAGGACATACGTGCAGTGCCTGTGGTGGCCAGAAGAGGGCACTGGATCCCCCGAACTAGAGTTACAGATGGTTGTTAACTACTATGTGGGTGCTAGGACTCATCAAACATGGGTCCTCTGCAAAAGTAACCAGCCAGTGCTCTCAATGGCTGAGCCATCTTTCCAGCCCCATAAAGGTGTATTTTAACTTCAGATTTAAATACAAGGCAGACTGTATAAAAGACATTAACCCTACCACCAAACAGATCAGAAAAAGCTAGGAGAATACTAAATGTTATTTCATTTAATAATTTCTTTGTTCAATAAAATTCAGTTCTGCAAATAATTCTTAAAACTGGCTTAAAGTATGGCGAATGTCATGCTTCTGGTCCTAATAATAACCACGCTGCAGCTAACATACCCAAAGCTGAACTGTACATAAGTCCAAGTTTTCAAACTGCTGTGTTCGGTGACTTGATACCTCTAGCTTCTAGCCTCAAAAATAAAAGATATTGAAAAGAAATTTACCTATTTGCTACGTTGAAAAAAAACATACCACGATTCCTATTTTTAAGTCACATTAGCTGATAAAACTAAAATTAATCTTAACCACAAGATGTTTTCAATCCTTCAAAATGACAATCCAGAAATATCTCTATAATGTATTGTGGCCTAGAAAATTAAAGACAAAGATTTTTCTTTTTGTGGTATTTTTAAACCCTCGGTACAAATTAAAAATCTATTTAACCAAACATATAATTAATCTTATTTCCATTAAATTTCCTGACATAAAACTGCAAGTTTTAAGGTAAAAATTACCTTATTAATATTTTTGACATTTACTAAAAATGACATTGAAATACCAGCCATAATCTGGAATTCGCTGATCTGATAAAACAATCATCAAATCTCATCCCACTTAACTCTACCAGTGTCAAGCCACGAGTGCATATACTCCCTTGCAAAAATTAAATATCCAAATGCCAAGGTTTACTCAAGACAGCTTATAACCCCGTGTGAAAAAAGGGTAATTTGGATTTTTGAGCCACAAATACCCTATGCTGACTGCTCAGGACATACACATTCCAATTTCTTCATTTTACAGAATTATTCCATGAAGTTTTGTGATTAAAATGAAAACAGAGTCAATAAGAATATTGATTAATTGCCAGAATCGATTCCTTCACAAACCCTGTTTTCACAACAGCAACCCCATATCATTAGGGGAATTAAAAGTTGCTGAACTCAACAATCCCTCCAGTTAAACAAACAGACCCCTCATAGAGCTGTCCAACGCTGCCCAAACTATCCATCCTTTAGTCGAATCAGTCAGTTTCATGAATTGTAGGATTTATCTTCAAGTCCAGTGCTGACTCAGAGGGTAGCTTGTTCCCTAGAGAAAACAACCAACAAAAATCAGAACAGCTACTGCTCATAGGCTCTTTCAACACCCAAGTGGAAAAGACATACTTATTGGGTCCAAAAAAAAATAAAATAAAATAAAAAGAGAGAGAGAGAGAAAGACAGAAAAAGACAGATCAACTTCCTTTCAACTACAGAAGTCGTCAACAACCAAGGGCATGTATATGCCATGACACTTGCTGTAAGTGTTCACTCAGTTATAGCAAGGATGTTAAACAGGCAACAACGTTTCTAAGAAAAGCTACCATACAGATCCATCTGGTTCCTGACAGAGAAGGCACTATAAATGGCAAGTACTCCAAAGGCCGAATCTTGTTTTGTTTATCTTTGAAAGGCTGCCTTAGGATACTATGGTAGAGAGCATTAACCTCTCCACTCCATAGCAGTGAACATACCTAGAATAGCTTTGCTTCAGGGGTGTTCCTTAACACAAAGTTCTCTTTCTGCAGTTTATTATTCTTAATAAAAATAAGAAGAGGTAACAAACACTCTTCTTCAGTTCTAACACTGTGACCTGCCTTCCTTGGTATGCCTAAAGAAAAAGGGTCTACATGCAAAGCCTTTGAGCTTCAGGGTACACCTCAACAATACAAGACAGCCATTCCATTTCAACAGTTAGTGGTATTTGTTGCAATACTATGGTACTATGAGTAAGGGAGTCATTAAAAACCAAAGCCAAAAATGTAAAGAAACTCAAAGGTTCAAGCTAATTCCAAAAATACCTCTCTGAAATGACCAGAGAGAATCATAAAGTTAACCTACACAACTTCTCATTATTTTATTGGGGGGGGGGGGCGTTGCTTGCATGTATGTCTGTACACCTTGTATGTGTCTAGTGCCCACAGAGGCCAGGAGAAGGTCTCAGATTCCTTGGAACTGGAGTTGGAGGCAATTGTGAGCTATCACTTGGGTGGTAGGATTAGAACTTAGGTTCTTTGGAAGAGTAGGAAGTATTCTTCCTTAACTGCTGAGACATCTCACCAACCCGTAATTTTTCATTTAAAAAACAAAAAACAAAACCACTTGGTCAGTGTTAGTAAGTAATCAAGAATGTAAACATACCCTAATCAAAACAACTGTCATTTCCATGTCTTAAGATGGAGAAGTTTTGATGTCAATCTCAGTGCCTCAGATCTCTGATCTGTAGCAGAAGATACATTGGTGACTGCATCTTGAAAGCTGTACTCATTTGAGCACTGGCGCCTGGCATTTGGACAATTTCCTTTTCTTTTTCAAAGGAGCTAAGAGACCCTTGACCATAGTAAATGGTATCTGGTACGTACTGTCCATGGGAAAATGACAGGCAGACCCTCACAGCACTCCTGTATTCTGTGATTCAAATGAGGGCTCTACGGCGATAAGCCGAGAAGGTCCCTGCGCCCTAACATGGTATGTAGTGTCCTTCCCACCGGGAAACAAGCCTTCCTTGCCAGTGATTTTCAAACACTACTTAAAAATCATGGGCTTCTATAAATATTTCAGGGCTCTCTGCCAGTGCTCAGTTTGACTTTCTGAGCTATTTTCCCACTAGCGATTAGAGCAGCAGAACATAAACGCAGGCCGCAGTTAGCTTGCATCTGTGGGGACACACTGACACCGGCAGCACTTGTTCTGAGCTGAGTGTTTTCACGCAGACCACAAATGAAAGGCCTGCTCCCGTCAACCGCGTACTTGGCATACACTGTTACAAGGTATGCTTCTGCAGTAACCTTTAATTAAAGGTCCATGTACTCAGAGTAAATGAGCACACAACTCATCCATAGACCTACAATGTTCACATCACACATGACAACACAGAAAGAGACTGAGAATTTCAGAGCAAATGTTACCTCTCACTCACAATTTCAAGCTACTATTTAACAAAATAACCTCAGTCTTATCCCTCTAAGTAACTCTGTGAGTTAGTGTAATAAATTTGGCCCTGTAGATGCCAATTCTGTCTGTCTAATTTAAAATACTGAGGCTATATACAGACTTCATGAGAGCTCTGCTTGAAAACCACCATTCTGAGCTCTAAGCATAATTCTAATCTACAGGTTCCAAAGAGACAGAAGGACAATCCAAGGCTTTGCTACAGGTGCTCCAAGATCTCTTCCTAACTCTCCTACCAGCTCTCACAGTTCCCCGGGGGTTTCAAATACACTACCTTCAATTTTGAATAATTTATGGCAAAATTGTTAAACATATATAAGAGAGGTGATCAGGTAATTTTTTGCTTTCTACATCACACAGCCTATTTTTTTTTAATCAATCTGAAAGATAAATAAAAAAGAAAAGCCTGGGTACTGACAAAAAGAACTATCAATATGAACTAAATAGAGGCTGGCTGGAATTTAGCTAATGAAATATTAGTAAAATATGAATGTACAACATCGAAGTATAACTTAGTAGCATTAAGGAAAAAAGAAATAGAAAAGACTCCGCTCTACCTTGGATTCCTAGGAACTCGATCGTTTTTTAGGTTTGTTTGTTTTTGGTTTTTCGAGACAGGGTTTCTCTGAGTAACTTTGTACCTTTTCCACCTTTCCTGGAACTCACTCTGTATCCCAGGCTGGCCTTGAACTCACAGAAATCCACCTGCCTCTGCCTCCCGGAGCTGGGATTAAAAGTGTGTGACGCCACCACCTGACTGATCGAGCTCTTAATCAGCATTTAAGAGTCATTGGCTATTCCAAGCAGGCAATCCTACTCCACGCCTAGCTTAGGGCTCACAACAGTGCCTGAACTGGGATTTTCTTGCCATGTATTCAAGTCTTAAGGTAACTCAGACTACATCTTTCTTGGAAAGTTCACTAACTAGGTAATACATTTTAAACTGGTTAAACAGGAAGGAAAAAATCAAGCTTACAGGTTTTCAATTGTGTGAGTTCTTTTGTTTGGGTGGTTTACGGTTTTTTGGGGGTGGGGGTGGGGGTTGCCTTTTGTTGTTATTGGTGGTGGTGTTTTGAGATGGGGTTTCTCTGTGTACCCTGTCTGTCCTAGAATATGGTCTATACACCAGGCTGGCCTCTAACGCAGAGTTCTGCCTGTCTCTGCGTCCCAAGTACTAGGGTTAAAGGCACACACATGACACAATGCCCAGCTCAACCATGGGACTGGTTTTGTTTTTTCTTTTCGAGACAGGATTTCTCTGCAGCTTTGGAGCATGTCTTGGAACTTGTTCTGTAGACCAGGCTGTCCTTGAACTCACAAGAGATTTGCCTATCTCTACCTCCGGAGTGTTGGGATTAAAGGAGTGCACCACCATCGCCAGCTCAACTGCGTTTAAAACAGAAACAAACTTTACCCACCCTCTAAAACTCATCTCAAACCTTTTCTTTCCATGAAACTTTATTACCTACACATCCTTCTATAATTCAGGTAAAATTCACCTTCAAATTTCCTGACGTCTTGAGCTTTTCCCTCTAGAATTAAAGGGCTGTGTCAAGAGTCAGGAGAATTTAAAACTACTGAGCACAAAGGTGAATGCTCCCAACCTGAGGTTTCAGAGTTAGGTCTCAGATGAGGCAAGGAAAGCCTGCTCTTGACCACAGTCTTCACAGGTGACCATGGTCCCTCACACTTGAAAGCTCCCTGGAACTTCTAAGGAAGAAGGCACTGAACGAGACTTAATGTTTACTAATGGCCTATGTGTGATCACAATAATAGATTATATGACAAGAAGTCTCCAGAAGCATTTAACTTTAAGAGGATGAAATACACATGCAAAACATGTAGATACAGCCGGGCGGTGGTGGCGCATGCCTTTAATCCCAGCTCCCAGGAGGCAGAGGCAGGCGGATCTCTGTGAGTTCAAAGCCAGACTGGTCTACAAATCGAGTTCCAGGAAAGGCGCAAAGCTACACAGAGAAACCCTGTGTGTGTGTGTGTGGGGGGGGGGGGGGTATATGTAGATACAAACTATAAAAGTCTGCTAAAAGACTCAACACCACAAAAGCACGTAAGCAGAAAACATTAATAAGGACTAGGAAACAGAAATGGTGTTGAAGAGAAAAGGCACTTAACCTTATCGATGAAAAGCAGCAAGAAAGAGCTCAATACACAAAAATTTCTAGAGATTTTTTAAAAATTAACATTTATATGTATGTATGTATGTATGTATGTATGTATGTATGTATGTATGTATGTGGCATGGAGGTCAGTGGACAACTTCCAATTCTTTACTTCCTGGGGGTCAACTTCGGTCCATCAGGCTTGGCAGCAAGTTACCCACACCCAGGCATCTTGGTGGCAGCAGACAATGGTAAGCACTGTCTTGGGAGCTTGGGAAAGCTTGCCAAGGTCACCTAGAACAACAGACTGTGAGCTCTGGCACAGCAAGCCCCCATGAGGTGGACTTGAGGAGACCACGCTTACTTTTCAGCAAACCAAGTGATCGTCGGTGGCTCCTCTCTGGACACTGCTAGTGGACACTGGACCAGGGCAGCTCTGCAGCTTTTAGTCACATCTCCACCCTCTTCAGGAAGCACACATATGCACTGTGGCTGGAACTCATGCAGCTTAGTCAGACAGCAGAGGGATCCTGAATTTCTTCTTCGTTCGCTGCTTCACAAGCACAATGTTCATTCCTACGCTAGATCTTTATCAATCTCATGGTTTGTTTATTAAATTGAGAACTCTTACAATTTCTCATTGGCACATGTTGAATCTTGTGCTCTGATTCATTACCAAGTGAACACATTAACTAGTCACACTGACAGGCATCTTCTAAGTGACAGATGCACAGGTGGTATGTACAGAGGGGTATGCCGAGCAAAGACCTGATGAGGCACAGCAAGATGCAGGGACATTTTATCTCTCCATTCAGAATGGTAGAGAATTCAAAATTTATCAGTTAGTTCTGGAATTTATCATTTATTATTTTTATGCTCATTTTGACTAACCAGCTACAGAATAGGAAACTGGACATGCTGGGGACTATTGTACATTTTCAAGTATTTTAATTTGAAAAATGTTTAGTAAGGCACCTGTCCAAAGGGAGGTTATATGCCAGTGGTACAAAAAGATTTCCTATTCAAATTTAAATAAAAATGAAACTTCTACAGTTCTGAAAAGGAAATAAACAAGGCAGCATGACCAAACACAATGGTGGGGAATGTTAGTCTAAGGTCTTCAATGTGTGCCCTTTGAGCTGAGCCCTAGAAGAAGACGGAACCACACCACAGAAGAGCAAGCGGAGCTCTGCAGAGGACATCTGCCTAGGAACTGGCCACCACTGCAGAAGGTACTCACGGCCACCCTGCCTGCAGCAGAGAAGAACGGCAGGCTGAGGTGAGGGACAACCACAGCGACTGAGGAGGCAAGTCTCAGGCCTTGGCTTTACTCTCATGCCTTTGGCCTGGCTAAGGAGAGCCGGCCGCAGCGGCGAACCAATCCAAAGCAATCCGTTGCTGCAGCAGTGCACAAACGGAGACTTCTGACCTGCTCTGGGACTGCTCTAAGAAAAATGCACAGACATCAACAGTTTGGCTATTTATAGATCCTGAGGCTTGTCTGTTCGACAAGACTACTACAGATACCAGGAAAAGGGCAAGAAAAGAAATTTCAAGTTTCTTGTTCAAGCATTTCTCCAAGAGTGATGTCAAGTGTTTAAAAGGTCATACAAGATGAGGCTGGAACAACTGAAATGTAACATAGGAACAGACCTTCTAAGTGAACTGAGGTACCCAGACAAGTTAGAACACAGGAGCAGAGACTCTCATGGCTAAGCTACTCAGAGAAGACAACTGGGGCTGGGAACACACACCACTTTAGTAGCTTTACTACCTCTCATTTTTATAAAACTACAGAAATTATACATTCACGTTTAAAAACTTCTTCATAATCCCCCTCAAGCGCCGTAACGAGAACGTGTTAGGTCAATGCAGTAACTTCTCTACTATGACGAGGAACAGAGAGCACATGGGGCAAGGGAAAAGAGCCCCGCCTCCCTCGGTGCGTCTGGACTGAAGATTTCCGTGGTCACCATGCTATCCAAAGTCCTGGGTTTTGATCCAGACTGACTACAGAACTGCTGAAAGCCTTTCTAAACCAGACATGCAGAAATGAGAGGAAAAGAAATAAGGTGCTAAGTGAGAAACTGAACTTTCTTTGGGGGGAGGGGGCTGGTTTTTGAGACAGGGTTTCTCTATCTCCGCCTCCCTTGTGCTGGGCTTAAAGAGCACTCACTGCCACGGCTCTTCAAGACACTGGATTTGAAGACCAGAGTGGGTCCCGGTCAGGAATGCACTAGCTAGCTTTTGTTTATTTGTTTCACTCACTACTACTCTGAGCTGGCCTGGAAATCACAAACCCACCACAGCCTTCTGAAGGCTGAAATGACAGTCATGTGCCACCCAACCTCGAAAGAAGACATGCATATTTAAAGAAACACCCGGGGAAATGTGGATATGCTGCTCCTTGGTAAACTGCTCAAAGATTAGAGCCACATTCATTTTCCTAAAATGTAAATCAGGCTTTTCTAGCACTAATGGTTCAAAGCAGAATCTTCTTACTGAATACAAGTTTAAATTATTAAAGTGAAGACAACAGGATTCTGTACAGAGTAACATATAAACACTCTCCTCTCTTTCGGAGGGAGACATGTGCCCCACTGACTTTATATACTACCATTTTACACCAAGACCAATTCCAAAGATCTCCTTACGAGCTTTTACAGAAAACTGACCCTAGTATAATATTCTCTCTCAAATACAAAATCATTTTCAGGAGTTTCTAAGAAAGGCAAAAGTCCCTTGCCCTCTCTTTAACATCCTAAACTTTTCAACATTTAAAATACTGGGAAGTGCTGACATTGATTTTAGTAGCTCATTGGATTGACTGTCCTGAAAAGCGGGAGGGTTCGTGTGTGTGCACACTCAGTCACACCCATCCACTGAGTGTGACTGAGTGTGCCCGCACACAGGCACAGGAAGCTAGCGGAGAGCAGCTGCTCTTTCCCCCTTTCTCTACTGTGTATTGAGACAGGACTCTAATCAACCTGGGGCTCACCAACTGGCTAGACCAACTGGGCAGCACGCTCCTGGGCATCCTCCGTCCCTGCCTCCCAGAGCTGGGACTACAGGGGATGTCATCATGCCCCAGTTTTGAGTGTTGGGGACCCAAACTCAGGTGCTCATATTGCACAGAAAGTATCTGACCCAGAGCTCCAACTCCAGCACAAAGAAATTTTTATATTGCAAATGTGTTCTTTTCATAGAAACAAAGAGAAAACTCAGAGCTCTCATAACAGAGAGACTAGGTAGATTACACAATGAAAATGTCTGCTTTGACCATGAAAGCCAATTATCACCTTTGATTTTATAAGGTCCAGAGGTGACTCTTCAATTTCCTCAAGAAACAGATTTTAAAAAGTTCAAACTATGAGCCTGGCACGGTCACACACACCTTTAATCCCAAGCACAAGACAAAAGGCAAGTGGATCTCTGTGAATTTGAGGCCACCCTGGTCTATAGAGGGAGTTCCAGGACGGCCAGGGCTGTTACACAGAGAAACCCTATCCCGAAAAACCCAAAAAAGTTCAAAATACAAAACCTGCAATGTAAAAAAAATGCATACAACCACAGAATATTTCTCATCTACAGGAGAAAAAATTCCAATCCCAAGAATGAAGTTATTACAGGAAACAACGCACTTGAGACAATCCCCCAACAGTATACTCTGCAGAAGAGATTAAATGCCTAACTTTTATCTGGAGTCGTGGCCTTGCTGTTTAGTTAGTGCTGGCCTGGAACTGGTAACCTACCTGCATTAGCCTCCCAAGTGTTGGGCTTACAAGCATGCATCACCAAGCCCAGTGCAGAACCAATTTTTAAATGGTAAGGAGGGGTGAGGAGGTAACTCAGTGGTCAAGCATTTTACCTGGCGAAGCGTAGGCCCTGGTTCGCTCCTGTGGGTAGAGGGGACAAACAAGCAGGTGGTGGGGGTAGAGTACAAGCGCATACCAGAGGTTAAAACTAGAGCACAGACCCACCAGAAACACAGGAGCGTACCTCTCAGGCACAGACACACAGCTCCACCCCTGAACAGCATTTTCATTCAAATGGACATGTTTTATCATTATTAAGAAAAGGCCTGTGATGTGAGGAGGGTGTGGGCGCAGCAGTGGGTGCACAAGCCGAGGTCAGTTCTTTTCTCCCTCCACCATGTCGGGCCCACGGGTCAAATCTAAGCTGTCCAGCTCGGCAGTGGGCACCTTTACCTCCTGAGCCATCTTGCCAGCCCTGAGATAACATTTTACAAAACACAGTAAAATCATTTTCTATTGTTAAGGTACCCAAAGTCTGGATCCATGGAAAAATAATACTGGACCCAAGACTTTCTGGTTTTTGTGGTATCTGATTACACTCTTTATTTTGCAATCCTTTAGTAGCCAAATGAACAGTTTTCAAATAATCAGTAAATCAAGAACTAAAAAGCATGGAATGAGGCCACGAAGATAAAACTTGGTTTAGATGCTGAGTGTGATGACATATGTTTACGATGTCAGCACTTGAGGGGAGGGGGCAGGAGAACAGCTCTAAGTCTGAGGCCAGCCTGGGAGACATACAGCAAGATCCCTGTGGCTCTGGGGGAAGTGGGAGAGACGAGGGATGCTGTGTGGTGGCTTGGATGGGAATGGCCCCCATAGACTCGTGTGTCCGAATGCTTGGCCCATAGGGAGTGGCACTATGAGGAGGTGTGTTCTTGTGGAGGAAGTGTGTCACTGTGAGGGTGGACGCTGAGGTCTCCTATGCTCAAGCTAGGCCTAGTGTGGCATTTGACTTCCTGTTGCTTGCAGTTCAACATGTAGATTCTCAGCTCCTTCTCCAGCACCGTGCCTGTCTACACGCTGCCATGGTAATGACAGATTAAAACTCTGAAACTGCAAGCCAGCTCCCATTAAGTGTTTTCCTTTCTAAGAGTTGTCATGGTCAGGGCGTCTCTTTGCAGGAGTAGAAACCCTGACTAAGACAGTGCATCTTTCACATTTAGGAGCAAATACAAATGAAAAGTATAAAATATGTTTCAATTTGATGAGGTACAACTACTTATTTCTCTTCATTATAGTATATAAAAAGTGACATTTGTTTCCACATACTTTCTCAAAGCTTTGTTAACTTTTCCTAAATATTAAAAAAATAAAAATAAAAAAAAATGTTCATAGAAGGCATGGGATTCTGGCCAAAATAAATGCAATTTAAACTATGTCTGGTTTTCTTGTCAATAACTGGAGTGTTGACAAAAACTGGCGCACATAATCAATCATACCCCACTTTGGTTGAATTCGCATCCATGGAGACATGTAGATATTAGAAACACGTCAGCCCTGCCTTTATAAACAGCAGAATTTCCAGAAGACTTGCCACTAATTCAGCCTTCCCCTTTAGAATGCTGACTGAGCATAAAACACAGAAAGGAAACCCCTAAAGTTACGAATAATTCATTCACCTTGTTCACTGGCCTATGACGGTTAACTCTCTCTAGTCTCTAATGTTTGAAGGAAACAGAAAAGTGACCTGTATGTCCCCAAACTTGACCAAGCCCTGAAATGAGAAGCTCTTCTGCACTCTCTTCACTGGTAGCAATCTGCTAAACCATGGCATTTCGATTACATCAGGCAAAGAGCACAACAGAGTGGGTACCTGCTTCCGCACTGGGAAGATGGGCATGCCCCACACACATACTAAACCAGACTCGCAAAGACAGGCATGCCACACAGACACAATCTAGATCTGAAAATAGAAAGGTCACTACTGGAGGAAAGGACAGAGACTAGGGAGGAAAAGTGATACATTTAATCCATTATTTTGTGTGCTAATATAAAAAGAAGTGGTTAAAAATGGGCACCTGGGAGGTGTTGCCTACTAAATTTATTTTTGGGATCAAAAGAACCATTTCTTTTTCCTTCTCAGTTCACTTAAAGGTACTTAGATCAGCTACTGTAGCTGCTCTGATATCGTTTTATAAGCAAAAGAGGAGAGAGGTCAAAAAGTTAAAACCCAGGCTCAAAATATATAAATAATGCCTCAAAGTTGAGTTAACACTGCATCTAAAGGAGAGAAATGTAGCCCAACTACTTAAAGTAGTGTAGAGCTGACTATGAAGAAATGCCACAGAAGAAATTTCCAGACTTCTGCGACTTCTGGTTGACTAGATATTGAGACGCGATCTGAACACCTGCCCTCAACTATTCTATACAAAGCAATGCGCTTCTGTTCCACGTAGCCTCTGCCTTTGGGGACCTGTTTCTGCAGCTTAACCCACACTACTGCACACTCTGTGAAGCAATGGTAGAGCACTTAGGGACTAAAAATCACCATTACCATCCCAGGATCTACACAGTTGTCTCCAGAGCACACGGGCACACTGTCCCACACAGTAAGTGACCACTACTAGTTACTAGTTAGAGAACCATCACTCTAAATGTGGGAAAGTTATTTATGAAATTGCAGGGGGGAAAAAATCTCATTTCAGCAATGTCAGTATGTAAGAGATTCATGACCAAATAACCCAGAACTAAATTCTCAGCATAACCCTTCAACCCACACCAGAGATTTTGTTCGGATTCTTCACTCTGAATGTTTATTTGTACTAGGGACAAGAATGGGCTAAGTCTGTAATTCTCCTTTCACTAAGACCCTTCGCATATGCCCTATCCTCTAAGATAACTATGCACATCTAAAAGACAAAAAGGAACAAAACTAACTTTAATAATCAAGCTAAGATTCAAATGGTGATGGAGCAGAAGGGACTGCAAGCATCCAGATCGCTCCTACAGAATGAGGACTGCTCCTAACTATACACACAGTGAACGTCCTCACCACATTCCCTCTTCGTTGAGTGCCTGCAATGCCCTAGAAATAGGCTGAAGAGTCACAACAAATGATCCCTGGTGCTCTAAGCTCATTTGATTTCACTCGGGGAGAAGGAATGACTTCTAGCTCTCCTCACTCACCTAAGCCTCACAAATGTTCTCGGCATTTGTTGACATCTGCTCTCTCTGCCTCTTAGCTCAATCAGAACCAGTACGATGCACTAATACAGCTCAGCTTCTCTTGCACTGGTTGTGATTTTTACTTACATGAAGTATGGCAAAGCGCATGGGCCTTTTTTAATCTAACCCAAGAATTACAGTTCTGTTTTTGCTATTTCTCTTCACAGTCTTTGCTTCTGTAATTGTTTTCTGCCCCCAAACATTGCTAAACTTAAATGACATTTCAGATTTTAAAGCTGCCTTTATACAGAACCAAGCAGTATATGGAAAACCATAGGACTACTTTAGTAGAACAGTCCATGTTTCAAGTGCATCAAGACATATTCAACATCAACAGTACAATCTTATCCAAGAACTGCAGGAACCTTTGCTACAGGCCACTGAATCTGCCACCTATCGCTGAAGGGAAACTACCCCCCCCACCCCCAGGCCTTGCCCTCAGTTCAGGGACAAGGCAGCCAACATAATGTAATACACACAGGAAACCCACAACTGAACTCGCAAGTCTAACAGGCAAATGAACCAAGGATTCCCCAGCAAGAGTGTCTTATCTACTAATAGCTATTTCAGCCTTACCTGACATGTCTCCAAGCCAGCTGCCGCAGCCACATCCCCCTCTGCGCCAAAAACGTCTTGCCTCAGTTTCCTGAAATTCCCAAGTGGGACAGGAATACAGCCAGATGGCATCCTCAACCTGGGTATGGTCTAGAGTTCCACTGCCAGCAACCTTCCCCAGGTACCACAGTTTGTGTCCGCACATGCACACATGCAGCAGCCCCTTCTTGGACAAGCTCAACATTAAAGGGCAACAAAATGCTCCTCTGTTCAAAAACGCTGAAGGCCTGATCTTAACAGTAAAATAACCGTTAACTTTTAAAATGTATTATTTTAATAAAGAAAGTAATCCTCAAACTAGAGAAAGATTTGAAAGACTGTGCTGAATATACCTGAAAAACAAAGTAGTTACAAAAAGATGGACACATGCAACTTTAACATAAAACTTACAAATACTTAAAAGCTGCTCATGAATGCTCAGGACCTCACCATAGACTTTTAGTTCTGACGCTGTTAAACTTTCTTCACATTCATTTTTGCTTGACTTATTTAATTATATAATTGAACACTAATTCTTCCAAGATATTTATTGAATCACTAAAATTCACCGTATTCAAGAAATATGTGCCAATTAAGAAATTATTTCCCAATACAAAATGAAGTTTTATTGAGTAAGCATTATTAAGCATTGTAAATACTTAAATTTGTGCTAGATTAAAAAAATATATAACCTGGTCCTTTCTTAAGGATCTGAATTCTAATCTTCTTTGGAAATCTAGATTAACATGTAAAATAATTATAATATTTTAGTCACGAATTATTTCTATTAATAGAAATATAAAAACAATTCAGAGAAATCAATAAAGACTAAAATGTCAAAATAAATTTGTGGCAGAATTATTTTCGACTCTCACAGAATCCATTTCAGGGTAGACTTGAAAAATTATAAAGAACTGAGTTTAGTGTTCTATCCTGCTCAACATGATCATCCTGTTGAAAAACTCATAAATCTTTTATGGCTTGTCAGTATTACATCCTTCAACACAAGGCAATTATAGTGGTAGCCTCTGAGCTTCGTGTTCTGACTGACTCATGCAGCTTAAGACAGTGTGAGTTCAGTATGAGTTTGGGTATTCTGTACCATCAGATGCCTGCTGTTGGGCGTTTTCAGCTGCACCTTTCTTTGGCTGGATATTGGTGTAATAGCACAGACAGGCAGACACAGCTGCGGATTTCATTTAACACCACTGCTCTCATCTTTCCACGTTAGAAGAGGCATTTCTAACCTGGACAGTTTGTCCTTTTAATCACTCTTAGTTCGCCCTCCTCTTACCTTCCCGTCTTAAACTGACCGGTTTTATGGATACGTGCACACAGAACTAAATTAAAGAGTGCAATTAAACTACGGGGAACACATTTTTTTTTTTTTTTTTTTTTGGTTTTTCGAGACAGGGTTTCTCTGTGTAGCTTTGCGCCTTTCCTGGAGCTCACTTGGTAGCCCAGGCTGGCCTCGAACTCACAGAGATCCGCCTGCCTCTGCCTCCCGAGTGCTGGGATTAAAGGCGTGCGCCACCAACGCCCGGCACAGGGAACACATTTTAAGAGCATCTGACAAAGGAGAAGGAGAGAGTGGAGCAGAGGACAGACAGACAAGCACAGCACAGTTCAACAACCAATCACTTCTGTTTCCTTCCAGCCCAGCGACACGTGAGCTGAGCTGAAGAGTCCTGTCACTCCAAGCAACTTAAGCAGCGATTTCACAACAACCTGTCAGAAATGGCCCCTGTAGAAGAGCACTATGGGAATTTGTTTCCATCTACTCAAGTGCCAGGAGTAGACTGCTAAACAAGCCAAATGTGCTACAATTGAGAGGAATTAAATCTCTCCCCTTCCTCGACTGACAGAAAACACCACAGACCTAAAGAACCACAGAACTTTTTTTTTTTTTTTTTTTAAAGCATAGAACTTTCAAGCTGGAAGAGATCTTATGGCCCAAACCCTTCAAAATTGTAAGGACGTTTATAATGTCCACATTTAAAAAAATGTTTCAACACTAATGAAAAAGAATGACAAGTCAATTCATGTCGCCATCTCTTCCCCTTTTCTTCTCTCCCTCACTTTCCCCAAGATAAGAGTAACAACAACAATATTAGCAGTTCAGCTCATCATTTGGAACCACCACTTCTAGGACAATGCAATAAACAACTAGTCACTTCCTCCGAAAACTGGATATCTATTTCCTTCAGTTTGGGAGAGGAGCAGAGAAAGTATGTAAGGGAGTGACAGAATATTTGCCTAGCACATACAAGGCCTTGGGTTTGACCTCAGTAATGTAAAAAGAAACAAACAAAAAACCTAAAATAAAATTGGTAATAAATAAGTATCATGAACCGTGCTTAGCATAGTAATTATTCTCCTTTTTATATTCAAGCATATAAAATTTACCATAAGATATACAATAAGATACAGTGGCTGGTCAATCCAGAAACCTGAAGGGATGGACATTTGAAAAATGCTGAAGACACTCTATGGCTTTTTCTTATCTTTATGTTAATAATCATCTTTTCAAACTCAAGAACTCTGTCATTAAGAAGAACAAGTGTTCAGTCCCTGAGTCACAACTGCACATGCCACACCCATGAGAATAAAGAGCACAACCCAGAAATGTATGTTCTTTCTATCACTCCCTCTCTTAAACTCATTTTAAACATGCTATGGTTCTGCCAATTTGTTAACAGCTAATTAAAGTATGCTAATCCTTAGCTTATTAAGTCTATTATAAAATCAAAATGCTATTGGAAAAAATTGTGATTTTTAAAAAGTCAGCAAATAGTTTTCATGATTAAATTACTCCTGTGGCATAAAAGCATTAAACTATCATTTCACAACTTGGCACATTCAAAATTTCATTCCTAAAAATCAGTTCAGAAAAATCTTTGCTAAGACAAAGTTATTAAAACAATCTGTAGACCACGCTATGTAAAAGTATTCTTACTATACTGTGCTTGAGAAGTCACTTCGGAGAAACGGGTAAACTAGTAATTTCTAAAAGGCTATGGACCTGTAACAACATCTGTGTCTAGAGAAAAATACCTGTTTACAAATAAACACATGAATATAACTGTAGGGTTCTGAAAGACATTGAAGCCCAAGCTAACTCTCATTCCTTCAAGTCGTAAGCACAACCTAGGACCCTGAGAACTGTGGCTTCTGTGACATTCACAGGGTCGATGTCTTCACACCAACCAAGATGACAGATGCTGGCTGATAACCCAAAGACGCTTTCCCAAGCCTTGAAGATGTATGGGGAAAAATAACGGAAGGCAATGAAGGGTTTTAACAACAATATTCTGAAAGAAAAGCACAATTCCGTTTGTCTTTTCTCATTGCCAGAGCGAAGTCGTTAGCCCAGTGGAAGGAGAGGAGAAGAGCTAGGAGGTGCACCCTTCACCACCCCAGGCTTCTGCACAGTGAGCAAACACTGACTTAGGAATGCTTTAGTTCCTAAAACGACTGTTCAGCTCAAGCCTTTCTTTGATAGGCTACAGACCTACTTCCAGTAGTACCAGAGGATGCTTCTTTTGTCATCAACAGAAAGAAGAGTGACCATTCTAACGTCAGTTATGCAGGAGAGTCATTTCTCAGTTATAATAATTAAGCTAAAATTAATTCACCCTAGAGGTACTGGTCCAACTTTTGACATTGCAACAAGATGTCATCTACAAAGTTCATGCTTGAGAACTACTAATCGGGTTACAAATGGAAAAATCACAATGCTTTAAGTAAGTGTGAGATTTTGGTGGGGCTGTGGCTTGGACACGCCTGCACCACCCTACTCAGATATGGGACCTCTAAAAGAGCTTAACTAAGAAGTTAACTAAGTTAGCAGTTGCTAGAAAGCTTCAAAACCACCAGGTGGTTATGGATGTTTCTAAGTTCAATGCTTTAAAATGTGAATTCTCTGTAACAGTCTCACCTCCTCATTTCAAAGGCCTTTGCAGGGGCTGAGTACTGCACTGTAGCACGTGTGACGCCTGCATTCCTTAGAATGGCAACCCTCAAGTAGTCTTGTCAACTATGGGCACACAAAACGTCCTGCTGATACATTAACTAAGCAAACCGGTGTTTTGTGATTGGCATATGGAGCTCATTACTGTTGATTCTTTATCAATACATAACAGCAATTTATGAAGCTACGCAGAAGCATGGACATGCTCCAGAAGAACACGCAACTGATCCAGACTATTTAAAAAAAAAAAAAAAGTGAGCACACCTCATGGCAGAAAACTCCTGATAGAAAACTCCTGATTCTATGCACTTTTACACATGTCCCAGTTCTGACATGTTTACTAACTAACTGAGAAGACCCACAGGAGAAGCCACGGGAAGGAAGCAGTGAAAGGACAGAGGTGGCGAGGGTGTGGGCAAGAGTGGGGAAGCAGAGGGGCAGGACTAGCCCTGCTAACGGTGTTCCTCCAGCTCTGAGGAGCTCCAGGCTGAGAGGCTAAGACAGATGCTCTTTGTTGCAGTCAATTATTCAAGTACACAATTTCACTTCTAATAAATTAAAAAAACAAAAACAAAAACAAACAAACAAAAAAACCCCCACAATGCTTACAGGTGTGATACCTGGAACTCACTGGAAAGTTACTCAACTTACCTGGTGCTAATCCAGCAGCAGCAGGGCTTCCCATGGATGGGTGAGAGAAAACTTGAGAGAAGGCAGACATATTTGACTGGGACACGTTACTCAGCCTGGAGGTTGATCCTCCTTTAGGTATAAACTCGCTTGCAGTAGGATTTGGTGTCTATTTGAAAATCAAATATAGGAAGTTAACACACTTTAGGCCCCCAAAAGACATACGACCCTACTAGGTATCACTCTTCAGGGTTCCACTCACTAAAATCTTTTACTAAAAGAATGTAAGCCCTTTAGTTTCCATATTTTAAAAATAATTCTCTTAGTGGAAATCGGATAACCAAATCCAAGGTAAACTTTTCCATGTGAAGAATTTTAACCTCCGTAAAATGTAAAATGTGCATGTATCATTTCTAAACCATCCTTACACATTTTTGAGAACTGGAGGTTGAAGCTACTTCAAAAATGAACAGCAACTTTCAAACTTCTATCTTTAAACCTCTTCCCAGGATAGAGATCAAAACTGCCTTTCTTTCTAAATTAACTACTTCCTTTACTGTAAGGACAAACATTTTCCCAGTATGGTGCTCTGCAGTGAAATAAGAGAAGTCAAGCACACTTAAGGCAAATGTAAGAAGCAAGGGATAAGAACAAGGAAATGGAAAGGCCTGCTGTGCGCCGCCACAGTGACTCGTTACAGCGCTTTCCACGGAAGATTACGTGGGTTATCTTTTCACAGGGCACTCCAACATATTCAAATTGGATGTCACTTTTGGCTTTAAGAATTACTCAAGTGTTATGACATTCTACTGTATATTAAATTCATAAAGCTTGTTTCTGTACACTTGGAATTCTCACAGAAGGTAGAAAACAAAAAGATGAACTAATTATTATAAAGCCTAACACAACTTCGTTTTTTGATATAAATGACATTTTAAACTACCAAGTTAAGAGTTCAAAGTACTAGATTTGAAAAGAAATAAGCCACAGGCTAAACAAATTACAAACTTTAAAATAATATTACTGGTAATTAGTCAACTAGACTTAACCACACAGTGCTAAGTAAGAAGAAATAGCAAAGCCTGGCTTACTGTGAACATCCGCGAAGTACACAGTGAAGCGCCTCCCGTGCCACATCTAAGACACAAAATTCTGAAAGAATAGCTAGGCCTAGCCCAAAATATATTTTCCAAAAAGGAAAGAGAAAAAGAAAATTCCTTTTCATATAGAGCAGTGGTTCTCAAGCCTCCTTACGCTATGGGTGACCTCAACCATCAAACTGACTAAGTGTGTGATAGGCAGGATGTCTAATGCGCGACACCTGTGAAAGGCCACTCAACGTCCCCAAAGGGCGGCACCACAGGGTGAAAATCGCTGACCTCATTTATTTATTTATTTTAATCAAGCCAGGCGGTGATGGCACACACCTTTGATCACAATACTTGAGAGGCAGAGGCAGGTGGACCTCTGCAAGGTCGAGGCCAGCCTGGCCTACAGGGTGAGTTCCAGGACAGCCAGGGCTACACAGAAAAACCCTGCTTGGAAAAAACAAACAAACAAACAAAAAACCCTCACAAGTTTTCCAAAGTAGTGGCATATTCTTGAAATAGATGGCCCAAACTTCTGGAACAGAAAGCAAGGCAGTGAGAGCTGCTGCTGGAGCCCCTCCAAGTCACAAGGAGGCAAATGACAGCTAACAGACACCAAGCATGGCGGCCTCGGCTCTAACAGTCAACCCTAAGTCCCCCTTAAGAAAGGAGGGCCTAACCAAGCTTCCTGACATCTTACGTGAGAGTCAGAAACATTGAGGACAAATGGCAACTTCAAGATTACATGTCTATTGGGAAGACAACAAAATTAGATAGGAAAAAAGTCATGTACTTAATATATTCCTAAAAAAAAAAATCGCCCTATATATTATGCTATAAATAATTATATTGAACGAAATAGACTACCAAATTTCAAAGCTGCGTTTCTCCAACTGAAACCCTTTTTTACTTGATTTTGAAAGCCTGTGTTTTCTGTGTGTATTGGGAGAGGAGGGTGTATGTGTTTGTATGCATGTGGCAGTGAGAAGTCAAGATCTGCTGTCTGACTCGGTCAGGGCCACCTGATGTGTGAAATGTCTTGTCACTGAACCGGGGCCTCACAGACTCGGGTAAACAGGCTGGCCAGCAGCCTCAGGAACCTCCTGTCCACTGCCCCACACTGGCTTCCAAGAGCCTAGCATTGCCCCAGTCATTATGTGGGAGCTGGGGCTGCAAGCACTTCACCAAGCAAGCATGCCCCAGGACCCATGAAAGCCTGTTTTAAGGGTCCCTGTGACAAGAACATGGAAAGGAAGGTCACTGTGCTTACAACAAACAAACCATACATTAAGGGCTCCCAAACGCATCACAACAGAAGATATTAAAACCAATGTAACTTAAAGTTAACACACTAACCTGCAACCACAATCAACCACCCACACCAAAAACCCATCCATTGTTAAACAGCAATTAAAGGTGAAAAGAAGGCCCTAAAATCCTCGCCTTTTTCTTGTCCCTTGAGTAGGTGGCTTGTGAGTTTGTTTAGCTGTGAGCACTTGAACTCAGAAAAAATAACAAGCTCAAAAGAATCCAGGAATGAGCCTAGTAGTGGTGTTGCATCCCTTTAATCCCAGCACTCGGGAGGCAGAGGCAGGCAGATCTCTGTGAGTTCGAGGCCAGCCTGGTCTACAGAGAGAGTTCCAGGTCATTGGTGGCAACACAGAAACCCTGTCTCAAAAAACAAAAACAAAACAAACAAACTCTAGGAGTAAGAGCATAGCTGTTACTAACAGATAAATTTCACTATAAGCAGAACAGAGAAGGATCATGTTCTTTAACCCTAATTCATGACATTCTCATGGTAAAGCTCAATAAGACAGTCAATATAATAAAAGGATGCATTCTGGATACTGAAAATGCGGCACTTATACACAATGGAATTACATAGCTTTAGAAAAATAAAATCTGGAAATTTGCCAGTAAATGGATGGAACTGAAAGAATTACACTGAATGAGGCATCCCTGACTCAGAAAGACAAAAGCCCCATGCTCTTGCATGTATGTGGGTCCTAACATGGGATCTTTAGACTTCAGTGTTTAACTTGGAAGCCAGGAAACTAGGAAGGAGCCATTGAGGGTAGAGTAGAAAGATTGTAAAGGAGGTAGGATAGTACAATATAGGCGATATGAAGAAGAAAGGAAATTGGAAGAAGGATGGGAGGAAAGGAGAGGGGAGAAGGTAAGGAAGCAATATCTAACAGTATGTTTGAAAAGTCAATGTGGAAACCTATTTTAAAGGCTTTGCACACATGCGTGCGCGCACACGTGCGTGCGCCTAGCTGAGTTTATAACTACAGCCATCCTACTTGGAGGACAGTGCTCCTCAAACAAGCCACAGGTTGTCAAATACACCCAATGCCAGGTATAAAATACTGCCCCTCAAACTGTTGCTCAGCGGTATTCAAGAGTTCAAAAAAGCCCTTGGCTGCACACCAGAACTTGACAGTGAAGAGAGCCTACTGCTGAAGACAACACACACTTTGGTCACAGGACATGGAGAAATCACGCTAATACTGATCCAGAAGATTCCTCCCTGCTGCTAGTGGGCTTTCATACTACTAGAAGGTACTATGTAGGCTGCTGGGGAAGAAAAGTCATCAATAGTCTTACCCAGCAGAGGATCCTACATGGCACATTAACAACTAGCCTGGCAAGATATGCTGTGAGTACCGCAGTAGCATGGATGTTACGGAATAGTTGCTTTCTGATTGACTCTAAGACCCACTCCACAGGTGGAAATCCATGTCTGGCACGGTAAATGTGACCAAGCACTGTGGCCATGGAACTCACAGTTGTCTAGAGGTGAACCTATTATCTCGCCACAGTATCAAACTGCCCTTTA
Organism: Peromyscus maniculatus bairdii; assembly: GCF_049852395.1. Lineage (NCBI taxonomy): Eukaryota > Metazoa > Chordata > Mammalia > Rodentia > Cricetidae > Peromyscus > Peromyscus maniculatus. The sequence continues at coordinate 56,367,707 of NC_134874.1, forward strand.
TGAGTATCTCTAGCCACAGATGAGTAAAGCTCTCAGCACTCATCAGAGAAGCTTCTTTGTGGTGGTTAAGACAGAAACTCAGAACTGGACACAATGCAGAGTAAGTAGCTATCAAGTGCTCAGCCATAATGAGACATCTGTTACACACCACCTTCTCCTCATTTAAGGGTCCAGAGCCAGAGGGGGAGAAGATGGGAGTCAAACAGTGTCTTCTGGACATGACAGGACCAACTCAGACTTACTCAGGACCTCACAGCAGCTGTGGTGGCCTGCACACTCCAACCTGGAGGGAGAAGGGGCTCACAGCTCCCGCCCTAGCTGAGGACCGATGGACAGCTGAGGACCGATGGACAGCTGAGGAGTGCCAAGAGGAAAAGCCGTTTGCTTGCTTTAGGACCGTGTTCCCTGTGCTACAGGAAACTGCCGGACACCCATTTGTATAAGGGCAGCAAAAATAATTGGACTCAGTGGATTATTTAAAAAAAAAAAAAAAAAGAGATTGGGATGTAGGTGTCTTTGAGAGGTGCTCGGAGAGTTGGTGAGAGAGAGTAGAGGACTGTATCTTCATCATGGATTTACAAATCTGTTTAAAGATTTAACAGTTCTTTAAAGAGTTACTATTTAGGGCTGGAGATGGCTCAGTGGTCGAGAGTGTTCACTGCTCTTTGCAGAGGAGCTGGCTGGGTTCAGTTCTTAGCATCTACAAGGCTGTTGCCGGATATTTGACCACACTGTGACACTCTGAGACTGTTAATCAAGTTAACCTTGAATCAGGGGACGAAGTCAACTAGCTGACCAGAATTAGTCATAGAGATTTTGAAGGACCCAGGAAACGACAGAGAGGTACAGGAAAGAGTAGGGAGGGGCTTAGAAATGTTCGAGGGTTTTTTGATCTAGGAATCGTGGAAAGCGGCAGCTGATCTTTCCTCCCGCCACTTTCTTGATCTACAGGTTTTTACACCAACATCTGACTCCTGAGTTTTGTACTGATAATAGAACAATTTAGGTAAACACTTCACAAGGCAACTCATAACCATCTACAACTCCAGCTCCTGGGGATCTAATGTCCTCTTCTGACCTTCTTGGGCACTTTCACATATACAATGCAGACACACAAAATTAAAACAAACAAATAATCAACAGATCTCTTCTTTAAAAAGGTGCATTTCTGCCGGGGGTGGGGGTGGGGGTGGGGGGTGGTGCACGCCTTTAATCCCAGCACTGGGAGGCAGAGGCAGGCGGATCTCTGTCAGTTCGAGGCCAGCCTGGACAACTTGCAGTCCCAGGAAAGGCGCAAAGCTACACAGAGAAACCCTGTCTCCAAAAACCAAAAAAAAAAAAAAAAAAAAAAAAAGATGCATTTCTAACATTTCGTATTTTTCATTTAAAATATAGGTATTAAATTACTAAAGTATAACAGTAGAATAAGCACACACCTTTTACATATTAAATAAAATGTCTGTTCAGAAAATAAAACTGGGCTGGGTTAGTGGTTAAGAGCACTGGCTGCTCTTCCAGAAAAACCAGGGTTCAATTCCCAGCAGCCATATGGTAGCTCACAACAATCCATGAACTCTAGTCATAGGGAATCTGATACCCTCTTCTAGCCTCTGTGAGCACCAAGTAGTGCATATGCAAGCAAAACACGCACACACAAAATGAAAACAAGTAACTCCTTAAATAAACAAGGAAGTAAGGAAAGAAAACTATCCCTTCCAGCTCAGAAGACCAAACTGCACTCCTCTGCCCCACTGCCAGGGGATATCTGACCCAGTCCCGGATTGTGCCAGGCACATTCTCAGCAACTTAGCTACATCCCCAGCTCAAGTCAAAGTTTCTCTAGGAAAAAGATTCAAGGACTGATTTTGTATAAATGATTCACCTAACCTGAACAACACTAATGTGTATGGATAAGAAGTAGAAAAATACCACAAGCCCAAATTTTACTTTCTTGCTTTATTACATAAATGAGCCGTTCCTAGACAAGGAAAAAAATTCAAAGATCAAACTAGTACTTGACCCATCAAGTACAAGGCAAAACAGGTTACTAAGCCCTTCAAACTCTCTAGATATATTTCTTTAATATTAAATTTCTGTTTTTTTTTGTTTCCTCTTTGTATAGCCTTGGCTGCCCTGGAATGCACTCTATAGACCAGGCTGGCCTCAGACTCACAGAGATCCCCACCTACCTCCCAAGTGCTGAGATTAAAGGCATGCACCATAGTTTTTATTTATAGAAAATAAAAGTAGCACTAATTTCTACTCATAATTTTAAATCCTAATTCATATTTGTACCTTAAGTAGTTTCAAATGCACTTCTAAAAGTCAGAATTTATTCCAATCAAGTAAAATATTCATTTTTCATATTTTAGCCTTAAGTTCCCATATACTTAAATTCACTCTTGACTTTCTGTACAAAAGGCCACCTACTGCTTCTTGTGCAGCAAGTTCTTCAACCCTGCACCATCTCCCAACACTGGGGGGGTGTGATGCCATCTTTATTCTCTGGACACAAATATAAAAAAATGAAGTCTCAAGCCTTCTCTTCAATGTGTTGACATATTAGCATTACATCTTAAAAAAGGTAATATTTCAACCCAGATACCCCTTCCAATCAAATGCTAATCACTAATCTAGAACTGCTCAATACTGTTCTTTCTGCTCAAAGAATTTTCTTACCAAGTTTTAAACTTGGAATTACTATAAACTCGTCCTTTTATATTATAGTATCATTCTATATAACGTTTTTACATTAAAATGTAGTCCCTAATACCTACATGTATCTACTAAAAACAGAAGATTAAAGTAAGAGAACCTATGAATTAAGGGATTAATTTAACTAGCAAAACAGCATAAAAATATAACCATTAGAACTTTCATTAAGATAATGGTTCATATTAAATAAATAAAAAAACCAGAATGTTTTATTACAAAAATGACAGATCAAAACATCTCTAGGAGATACCTTTCTCACAGTGATGAGGAATAAGAAATTACTGACAGTCTTTTTTCTGGACTATGTTAATTACTTTTACTTAGGAGTGCTTGCCTATATACCTATAGGTTCACTGCAAGAGTGCAGCACCTGGGGAGGCCAGTAGAGGGCATCAGCTCCCCTGGAACTAGAGTGAGAGACGATGGGGGCTGCCATGCGGGGGCTGCAAGAGCAGCCAGCTGCTGAGTCATCTCTCCTACTCCGATTTTATTTATGCATTTATGTACGCATTCATGTCTCTCTCTGTGAGTGCACTGCACATATGTGGAGGTCAGTCAGAGAGGACGACTTGCAGGACCTAGTTCTCTCTTTCCACATGTAAGACCCCAGGACTGAAGCTACATGGTGAGTGAGGATCAGCAGCAAAGGCCTTCACTTGATAGGCTTTCTTGTCAGCCTTTACTAAGACTCCTAAATACTAGTCAGGGCTTTGGTTAGTTTCTTCTTGTGTTTTTAATTTGATTTTTTATAATTATTTTGTGTTGAGAAAGGGGTGGACATATGTCACAACGCCATGTGTGGAGGTGGACGGTAAACTTCTCTAAGTCTAATGTGTTCCAGGGATAGAACACCATTCAATCTGCCAGGCTTGGCATCAAATCTTTACCTGCTGAGGTACCTGGCAAGCTCTGTTTAGGAGTTTTATAATCACACTGTAAACTCAACACTATAAGGTTTAGCCTTAGTACAGCTCTTCATAATGAGCTCGGTTGCTTTATAGACATAAAGGGTTTCATATTCATATGTTGATATCATTAATCTTTCTACTCTCAGAGTGATCCAGGGACTTTTCATGTCAGCTTTTTTTTAAAGGTATAACTGGCATAATAAACAGTACATACTTAAAATGCCAGCTTCAGTAACTCTTGAACTAGATATACAGCTTTACAATAATTCCTCCGTCAATTTAATGAATATATTCGTCATGATGAGTCATCATGGTTCTCTTTTAGCAACATGTCTTTCTCCTTTTATCCACTGGACATTTATATTGTTTCATATAAAAGTCTTTGTTGTTCACAATTTCATCTTTCTTGGGAATAAACTACTATAAATGGTTTAGACATATGGTAAGTGTTAATATATAATCTTTTTTATTCATGAAATAGGGGATTAAATGAAGTAGCAAAACAGCTTAAAAATATAACCACTAGAACTACAAACATGTTTTCCAAACCGAATTTGATCAAACAAATTACTAAGTAGAATAAAGTCTAGTATTATTCCAGCCTTTTCTTACTAATTCTATTGATACTATTTGGTGGTGGAGTGATATGTTTTTATACCAGCTGCCCTGTAACTAGATACACAAACCCTACCTGTGTGGGGCTGGAGAAATGCTTAGCAGTTAAGGGAAGACCACTTGTGCAGAGGACTTAAGTTCAGTTCCCAACATCAATATGGTGGCTCAGCCATCTGTGACTCCAGTTCTAGAGAATCTGATGCCCTCCACAGGCACCAGGCACACAAGTGGTTCACAGACAGACATGCAGACAGAACACCCATACACATGCAATAAAATAAAAAGAAAAAATTAAAACATATAGATCTTCATACTTTGTCAAAATGATACTAAAATGGGGGGGGGGTGCCAGCAGAGGCCGGAGGGATCAGATAACTAGGAGCCAGAATTACAGGTGGATGTGAGCTGCCCTAAAAGTGGGTACTGGGAATTGTACTTTAGTACTCTACAAGGGTAGTAAGATCTCTTAACCACTGAGACGTCTCTCCACCCCATCCCCATTTTCTTTTTACTGTTCATTTCTGCTCTGAGTTGACTTTCTTAGGCTGTGATTTACCATTGTGTCCTAGTTTTCAAGGCTGAAAGCCACAACCATACTTAGGAAGGAATCCTATCTTTCCTAACACAGGCATCTGTTTCAGTAAAGGCCCCTATTGTTACCAACACTTAGTGGCATCCTGTGACTTTTGATATGTAGCTATTCAGTTCAAAACACTTCTCTCTTTCTTCTTTTGACTCCTAAGTAATTAAAAGCATTACCACTGATTTTCCAAATGTATCAGGATTTTAATAATAGTGTCACTGATACCTAATTCTACTATGGTAAATCATATTTTGTGTGATTTTGAGTTCCTTTACCTTTATTGAGATCTGTATAATGACCTGAAATTGATCTGTCCTAGTCTTTGAAAAGGACAAGTACTTGACTGTTGCCAGGTAGAATGCTCGCTCTGTAAATGCCAATTATATAAAGTTGGTTTTTAGAGTTGTTCAAGTCTCTCATATCTCTCTCTCATATCTCTCTCTCTCATATATCTCTCTCTCTTTCTCTCCTTGTAATACGAGGAAATAATCTTAACATCCCTATCACTGTCTATTTCTCCTTTCTGTCATCTGTTATTCACTAAATTAATAAAGAATGGCATGTCCTAGCTTTCTTTTGAGCAGCAGAGTGGACCTTCTAACATATATCTAAAGTAGGTTTCCTTTTTGGGGGGAGGGGTTGTTTTTTCAAGACAAGTTTTCTCTGTATAGCCCTGGCCTCAAACTCAGAGATCCACCCACCTCTCCTTCCCAAGTGCTGGGATTAAAGGTGTGCGTCACCACCACCCAGCTAAGGTAGGTTTTTTTGTTGTTGTTGTTGTTGGTTTGTTTGGGTATATGTACTGAATGTGTGTGTGAAGAATGGGGTGGACACACTCATGTGTCGGACAAGAGAGATGTCTGGACTTTTCCTCTATTGCTAGGCTGGCTGGCCAACAAACCCCAGCAACCTAGGTAGCTCCCCCCAGGGCTGGGGCTGCAGGCAAGTGCCACCACACTTAGATTTTTATGTAAGTGCTGGGGAATGTTCTCATGCTTGTAGAGTGGGCGCTCTTTACACACACAGCCACCTCCCTGTCTCTAAAGCAAGTTTCTTACTGGCATCATGATAGTTTTTAAATCCAGCCTGAAACACTCTGTCCATGACTGTTCTGTTCAGACAATGTAAATTTTATGCCATCATCTGACTTATGGTTCCATCTGAGGACCCTCCCCCCCCACACACACACACACCTCCACCCTGAGTACTTTTCATTTATCTCTTGGTTTATTTAGTTAGAATTCTGTTCTACTGTTGTAGTTCCGTTAGGTTTTCAAGTATCTATCTTTAGATTTTCACGAACTGTCTTACGTCTGCTGGGGCTGCCATAACTAAACACCAGACACTATACAACAGAAATCCATTTTCTAAGTCTCACAACCTAGACATCCAAGATCAAGATGGAACTAGCAGGGGTTTTCCTGAGCCCCTCTTCTAGACAGCTGCTTTCTCATTTTATCTCCACAGATCTTCACTCTGTATGTCAGACCCCTGGCATCCATTCCTCACTATAAAGGTAACAAGTACATTGGCTTACAGTTCCATCCTATGATCTTATTTACCTTAGTGCACCCTGTAAAGGCCTCACCTCCACATACAGTCACATGAGGAGTTAGGTGTCAACACATATGAATGGAGGATAGAGGGACATAATTCAGCCCCTAACACTATCATCCAGCTCCACTAATAGCTCAGATACAATGGAAGGAAAGGCAAATTCCTTTTCCATTTCTCCCCCAAGACTTCTACTATTGTTGTATTTTTTACATTTCTAAACCATACAAACTTTATCATTCCTTTGATTTTAATAATCAATTCTCCTTCAAAAAATTATGAGCAATCTTATAATTTACTCATACTATTTTTGCATCTGGTATAGCTATTTAGATTCCACATAGCAGGGATTCCACCGGGATTTACTTATATTCTAAAGTACTAACTTTAGTATTTACTAAAATATATCTAGTGGTGATGTACTTTTTTTTTTTTTTTCCCCAGGGAGGGGAATAAGTCTGGCTATACACCCAGGTGGGCCACCTTCTCACAATCTACTACCTGGATCCATGCTGGGGCTACAGGTCTTGGCTCTTACAACTGCTGGGTGTCTGAAGGAATCTTGGCTCTACCACTGAGCACCTGTAGCTAGAGTTTTTCTCTCTGGGTCCCGCCAAGCCCCGGCAGTCCCGCAGCCCACTTATAAACATACAGACACTTTTATTATTTAAACTGCTCGGCCATTAGCTCAGGCCTACCACTGACTAGCTCTTAGACTTAACTCAGCCCATTTCTGTTAATCTATATGTCGCCACATGTTCCATGGCTTTACCTGCTGCCTTTACATGATGTTCCCTGGACGGACAGCAGGCTGGCGTCTCCTCCTCTCCACCTTCCTGTTCTCTCAATTCTCCTCTCTGCCTATATTTCCTGGTTGGCTACTGGCCAATCAGTGTTTTATTTATCAATCAATCATCCACTGCAAGCACCACTAGCTGTTTAGCTTCTTGGGAATTTTTAAATTTGAAATACTGAGTCACAAGAGAGACTGATTGTCTTTCACCACAGGCAACATCTTACATGACCATAGCATGTCTCTAAAACCAGAGAATTAGACCGAGTGTGAATATTTGTAACTAAACTACAAAACTAACTTGAGTTTTATCAATTTTTGTATATGTATTCATTTCCATGAATACATTTCTATATTTTCCCAAATGCAGAACTTTGGTATGGTATGCTTTTTGCTTCCTGTAAAGATATATTTTGCTTCTTCTATATTAAAGATATTGCTACACTATCTGGGGTAGGTGTGGTAGCACACACATTTAATCCCAGCTCTTAGGAGGCGGAGGCAGGTCTACCTCAGTGAGTTCCAGGACAGCCAGGGCTGTACAACCGACACACACACTGCTGCACTATCGGATACTCTGCGCCATCTCCAGTAAGGAACATGCTGCCTGAAACCAGAACCTTGTTTTTCTTCCCAGCACCGTTTGTCGGTGAGGCTTAGTGCCCCCTGTTTACTGTTTTTTTGGATTGTGGTTCTAGGCTAATTTTATCTATGGCCTTAAACTTTTTATTAGCTTCAGAAAATGCTTGTCTATTAATTCTCAAAACAATTTTTTCTTTTTTTCTAAAAAAAAAGTTTTTCTCAAAACAACTCCGTCTTTCTTCAGGAGCAACAGTCAGAAGTATACTAGAACAGCTGGTGATGACTGTGTGTGTGACACACGCACGCACGCACGCTAGCTATGTGGTTTTGTGATTACTCTTCTGCAAACTCTAATCCCCAAGCATTCCTATCCAGTCTTTTATTTCAGACACTAGCTTTAAATTCTAAAACCTTCATTTACTTATAAACTTAACTCATCTTCCATGTTTTATCTTCCCTCTAGCTTCTTGAACATATGGGATGGGATTTAATAACTGTTTTGATGTTTTGTTTTGTTTTTTTAGCTACTTCTGCATCATTTCTGGGAATTTTAATTACTTCTTCTTAGTATGAGTCTTATCTTCTTACTTTGCTTATTTTGTGAACAGAATGATAATTATTCTCTTATCTTTTATCTATGTGTGTGTGTTAATACATACACATATTTGTATGCATATACAGATATTAATATTCGAAATTTTATTTAGAGCTTATGGTTTCAGAGGTTTGGAATTCAAGGCCATCATGGCAGGGGGAACATGTCAGCAGTCAATGAGGCATTAATCTGGAACAGTATCAGAAAGCTCACATAAGACACAACCACAGGCAGAGAGAGGTACCTCAGAATGGCATGAGCTTTTGAAACGTCAAAGCCTGCCCCAGTGATACACCTCCTAGAACAAGGCCACATCTCCTAACCTTCCCAAACAGTCTTCCACAAATGGGGCCAAGTCCTCAAGTATATGAGCCTATGGGGGTTTGCGATATTCTTAGACATCCTTTTAATATGTTTCCTGTTGTGCTTAAACTGCTTCAAGTGTAGTTAGATAAACCCTTCCAGGTCTTGCTGTAAGCATGGTTAGTGGATCTGGGAAAGCATTCATTCTAAGACCAATTTGGCCCCTGAACTGTGGCAAATGCCTTCCCATTATTTTCCCTATGTTGCCTGAAGAAAACAGGATATTCTTCTGGCTCTGAGTAAGCCCTGAAAAGTATTACTTGTGGTTACATGTTGGGGGGCAAGGTGGAGACTTGGGCACTTTGCCTTGCTAAAATAGTCTTAGAAGGCATAAAAAGATGAGGCCATGGACATAAGGATCTGTTCAGCACTATTTCACAGTCTTTGGTGTTTGGAAGTAAAACACAAAAAAGGAACAGATTAAATGGAAAAGCGAAACCAAAGGCTAACCAAAGCCTTCAAAGTCTATATCTCTACAAGATTTGTTCTTAATCGTTTGATCTTTCTCCTTGTTTAAAACATAGCCAAATATGGTTAATTTAAGATTACCAAAATATACTAAACTTCTGGATTACTCAAGCCATGTTTTACCACTTAAGTTAAATGCAATATCTAAATACTATTGCTACTGTGGACTGTCCACACCAGATGAAACTGATGAGCAGTGGGTGAAGGTTCCAGTATTCCTATAAGACTCCTGCTAGTGTAGTGCTCTTTTTGAACGATCTTAGGTAAACTATCATATGTATGCTGGATCATGCAAATGAGTATCAGTAAATATAAACATTACATTATGATAGAGGAAGGTGGAAAGTATCATCAGCTCAGTACATGGGAATTCTCTGTAAATAGGGTAAGACTTAAGCACCCAAGTTCCCCAGGTAGAAACTGGTGATACCATAATCATTTCTAGCATCCCTCCATAGGTGTGCCCCACTTAAGAACAGTTTGAGAATATGTATCCAAATGAGAAGTAGCATGCCCTTTGACTAGGAAATTTACCTCTTAACAAAGCAAAGAAGAAAAATGATACAAGCAGAATATACTAAGTTTAGACTAGCATCCCCACCCTCGTTGTTTTTTTTGTTTTGTTTTGTTTTGTTTTGTTTTGTTTTTGTTTTTAAACAGGGTCTCAAATAGCCTAGGCTGGCCTCAAATTTGTGACACAGTCAAGACTGGTCTTAGACTCCTGACCCTTCTGTTCAGTGACAAGTGCTGGGATGGATTCTAAGCAGAGGTGACTAGAGGACTAAAGGAAGTATTTGGCACTCAGCTATGACTAGAGAGCAGCTCCAGCAATGCAGGTGTGTGAGATCAGCAAAGGGTGCTATGAGGAAGCAAGAGCAACAAGTGGGGCAGGAAGGAAAATGTGCGCAGCTTTAGAGGAAACCCTAGTGGTGCAGCCAAGTCAAGTGCTGTGCAAGCGAGGCTGCAATTACAGCATGCTCATTTTCTTCCTTTCTTCTGCCTACTTACTGTTCTTCCTCATCAACCTACGGCCCAGTAGTGAGCAGTGACTATGGCAGCCTCAGCCTCTCCTGCCATGGGCACTGGTGACCATTCTCCCTCCTTTGTCTGCTCTCTGAAGACCCTTGTCCTTGCCCTTGGCCCTTGGCCCTGGCCTTCAAACCCTCCCAATTCTGCCACTATCTCCTTTCTTCCTCAGAGCTGCATACAGAGTAGAAGCAGCCCCAAAGAGAAATGCATGTTGCAGACGGCAAAGCCAGAGGTGCAAAGCCACCTAAGTAAGCCCTATGCAACTGAAGCCCCAGAAACCAGACACGGAGCTTCAGGATTTAGTGTTTGCCCTACTGGGGTTCAGCCTTAGGTTAGTCCAGTTTTTCCTTGCTGTGCCCCCACTCCTTCGTTTTAAAATGGGAATGCACATTCTATGTCACTGTATGCTGGAAGTGTATCATTGTTTTCTGGCTTTATAAACAGTGAGATCACCACAGCAGAAGATACTTTGGGCTTTTGAACAGTGTTGAAACTGTTAAAAGCTATGAGACATCTAAAATTAGACTAATTCCACCTGAATCACAGTATGACCATGCCTACATGGAAAATGAAGAATCATACAGTGGTCTGAATAAGAAATGTTCCAATACAGCAGTGGTTCTCAACTTTCCTATTGCTGTGTCCCTTTAATACAGTCTCTCACATTGTGGTGACCCCGCCCCCCCAACCATAACATTATTTTCATTGCTCCTTCATAACTATCATTTTTCCACTGCAATGACTGTAAGAAGTATCTGTTTTCTGATGATCTTGGGCAACCTCTAAGTTGAGAACCACTGCACTACAGGCTCATGCACTTGAACGCTTAGTTCCAGCTGGCGGTGCTGTTTAGGGATGGGAGTTACAGAACCTTTAGAAAGTGGAGCTTTTGATGACGGAGATCTGTCACAGAGGGCAGGCTGAAGTGCTATAGCCTCACCACACTTCCTGTTCTCTCTCTCTCACTGTTTCCCATGTGTGTCGATGAAATGTGATACGCCTGCCAGCTACCATGCCCTCCTCACCATTAATGAACTCTACCCCTCTAGAACCATAAGCCAAAATAAATCATTTCTTTGCTATGCTGCTTTTGGTCATGGTACTTTATCACAGTAACAAAAAGAGTTGTACAAAGGCCTTTTTTTTTTTTTTTTTTTTTTTTGGTTTTTCGAAACAGGGTTTCTCTGTGTAGCTTTGAGCCTTTCCTGGAACTCGCTTTGGAGAACAGGCTGGCCTCGAACTCACAGAGATCCGCCTGCCTCTGCCTCCCAAGTGCTGGGATTAAAGGCGTGCGCCACCACGGCCCGGCTAATTTTTGACCAGTAGGCACCCTGATCAAAATTATTTTCAAGTGAGTGGTGAAAATGAAAACTTCAGCTATGGGATGAATGAAAAGCAGGAAAGTAGTTCATTCAAGTAGGAACTAGTCCCCCACTCTGCTGTTCAAGTGCCTAACCATACAAACCTCTTTATGTAGTATTCTTTGTCTGGGTACCAAGTTATAGAAGATAAATAAGCATGGCTTGTTTATAAGGCAGAAGGTAGAAATCTTCATACACAGAGAGGTTATCTCCAAACTGGAAAGTCAAACGGAAGATCCGCCAACAGGAATAAAGACAGATCCCAAGGCACACAGAGTACAGGAGAGAACACAAACCACTGCAACAGAGGGTCTGGGAACCAGCTTCCCAGACTGTACACACTTCACATGGACAGCAGGCTGAGGAGACAGTGGTGAGGACGGGGTGAGGGAATGGAAGCACACAGCAGTGCACCCACCTTAAGGACACCACACTTACACCATACTTCTCGAATTCTCCCGAGATCCAAGGAACCCACAGTCTAACATAAGCAACATCTTATGCTTATTATTAACTCCAATCTATTCCATCAAATCCCAAATTCTCCATCCCTGGCCCACAGACTCAAAACGACCTAAAGTAGCACTAAATCTACGGAGTAATGAAGACACAAGTATATCTAATGAGTTTCCAGAATTTCTGAGTTCTTCACAAAGCACCAGTTAGGAAAAGCTAGAATTCACACAAGGCTTTGCGATCCAAGAGACTTTCTAGGAGCCTTCCTCTTAACTCCGTCTCAGGAGGGCTGAGTGGTGTCACCGAGACACTGACAGGTGGACAAGGAGAGCAAGTGGACCCTCGCTCACACACACCCAACACTGCTCATGCTTTTTCCTCATTTTACCAGGGAGTTACAATCACAGGAATGCTTCTAACTGACAAGTCATCAACTCTACTTTAGAACTTGTGAGGTTAAATGAACATGATTATAATATATCAGAGCGTGTAGGCAAATTTTAATCTCTTATACCACAAGAATTCTGTAGAACCTTGCATCTCCTTGATTCTGTCATTCAAGCAGACACCAGATTCTTACAAGATGAAACACGTTAAGGCAACCTTTCCAAAAAAGTTTTTTAAAAGGTTTGTACAAGGGACTTTAAAACCAATATTTGAAATATTCAAGTGAGCATTAAGATGGCAGCACAGTAAGATAAAGCAGAGTGACCGCCCTAGTCTAAACACCGTGATGCTATGGACCAATTTTAAGGGATAGGTGAGAAATGAAAGAATGAACAAATATAGACTATTTACTATGTGCTCACAATTCTAGGGCAGGTGATAAAATATTTCAACAAATCCTTAGTCAGGTAGAGAAATGGGTAGAATCAGACATCAAAGTTGATCTGCATAAAGGTGAACTAGAGTGCTGCTAGGTGCTGCTGACAAGATAGCTCAATCAACTTTTTTTGGATTGGTGTTAGGCTGAGATCACTAGAAAAATATTGTAACATTAAACAGAAGAGTTGACAAGTAGTTAAGACTAACAGTCTCACAAGACTGAATATCAGGTACATCAGAACATTAATCTTAGAGGTTTTGTTTTTAAAAGGAAGATCTCTAAAACTCTAGAAGAAATCCCCCTTGTACATCGGAAACAGGTTGATACTAAAAGTAATAAGCCTCCTCACAAAGCCCATGATTCATTTTATTAAATAAAAAGTCAGGAGCTAGGACACAGATTACACAGATAAAACACTTGCTGCACCAGTATGAGGACCTGAGTTCAGATCCCCGGCACTCATTCATGGTAGCACACTTATGATGACAGGGCTCAGAGGTAGAGACGGCAGGATCCCAAGGGGCTCCCAGGGGCTCACTGACCAGTTTGTCTAACCAACTGGTGAGTTACAATCATGAAGACCCTGTCTCAAAACATAAAATAAAGCCCAGGAGGGCTGGAGAAATGGCACAGTAGTTAAGTATACCAGTTCCTCTCGCAGAGAACCTAGGTTCCGTTCCCAGCATCCACATGGCAGTTCAAAACATCTGAAAGTCCAATCTCAGGGGATCTGATACCCTTTTCTGGCTTCCATGGCACCAAGCACACAGGTGGCACACATCCACACATGCAAGCAAACACCCAAACACATAAAATAAGTCTTTAAAAAAATTAAAATAAAGCAGACAGGGATGGAGAAAGAGATTGGCATCAACTTCTGGCCTCCATAAGCACACACACTGGCATGTATAGTCACACATGGCCAGGTGGGTATGCATGTATGACACACACATACACCTTTGTATACATATAGTTTTAGATAATTACTACAAAATTACACATACTACTCAGTAAAAAAAAATCAAAGTGATATTTACAAATGACAAAAATATTCTAGAAATTAAAAAAATTACTGAAAATACAGTTTCAAATAGCAATCCAGCATCAAAGGACAAGCAGATTTAAGGGGGGAAAATTTCAAAAGCAGGCTTTTTCTTCCAGATGCTTGGCCGGTGCTCACAAGGAAGGCGGCCTTAGCACCACCTCCTGAGAGAAAAGAAGAATGTTTTCAGGCTCCATCAACACCGATACAGGATAACAGAGATAGAGAGCCAGTAACATGCTTCTGAGTGTGTGTTCTATGAACCACCGCCTCCCAAGAAAAGCAAGAGCCTGTCAAGTAAAATATATTGTATGTCAACAGATGGAAGAGCCGACTCAGGAAGGGAAGGCAGCCCAGATCTTAAAAACACCCGACAAAATGTTCAGACACTTATATTAAAGGTATAAACTAGGTCAGAAGTCATGAAAAAGAAAAACGGGAGGGGTACTGCATGCAGACTGTCAAAAGCCAGGGATGAAAGCAGACAGTGTGGTAAGAAAATCTCAGGGTTTAGAAGATCATGATTAAAACTGGGCTTTTCTGAAACAGCTTTCCATATGTCTAATGGGGAAAACAGGACTGCTATACTCAATACAACAGCAAGGTATACTGTCCGATTTTTCATCCTTCAGTTAATGGGCAGGTGAACCTCAGTGGTTCTCATCCCCTAAGAAGTGGTCAATTTGCTTGCTACTAGAAGGCAAACGTCTTTAGTTTTGCAGGGGCAGTGATGCACACCTTTAATCCCACCTGTGCTACAAAAGCACCCATTTCTTCAATGCTCAACCCGAAACAGGTTCAGGGTGGGGACAGCAAAAGGGTGAGCAGAAAAAGAGGATTACAGAAGCTAAGATTTTTTGGTTTAAAGAATAAGAAAGGAGCCAGGCATGGTGGAACACACTTTTAATCCCAGCACTTGGGAGGCAGAGGCCAGTCTGGTCTACATAACCAGTTCCAGGGCAGTGCTACATAATAGAGACCTTTTCCCCTTCCTCCAAAAAATATTAACAAGATAACTTAAGTTTGATCAACACAATCCAGGTCAGAGAGCACAAAGAAAAGCTGAAAAACTCAAGATGATGACAACTACAGGACTTCCAGGAGCTGTCCAAACCTGCAATTACTGCTCAAAAGTACAGATGCCAATCCAAGCCTGTGACCCAGGTGGTCTTCAAGCAATGGCAGCTACTCAAAGTGGCAAAGTCAAGTTCTCACATAGGAACTTAGAGAGAGAACCATGTGGAAACCTATAGAGTTTTCCTAGTGAGACCTTACTCAGGGTGTGAGAATCTGACCTTGCTTTACCCAGCAGAGCTGCATAAGAGGATGATTTTCACCAGGGCCGTGGTTACCAGGTGTTTAGAAGGGCCTACACTTGGCTGTACTGTGTGTTTTACTCTGGCAATGGGGAGGTCTTTTGCCTCGTCCCTTGGCACTGTTATAAAAAGCCCTTTTGAAGAGGCAGAAGGGGCACTGGGTTTTGACCCAGGTCCCCCGGAAGCTAACCTGTTTCTGTCTTTCTCCTCTTTGCTATCTTTTTATCTAAACATTTCTCATCCCTCTCTCCTCCTTATAGGAACCCTTTTAAAAGGTGGGAGCTCGCCTCCCACAAACATGTACAAGAAAGCTTTACAGGACTTGTGTTAAGGACTTGAGAACAAACTCTTAAGTACAGTTAACAACAAACACAGCAAGGCAGAAAAGGGGGGGGAGCACAACAACGGAACTTGTATGCACTTCCTTGAGGCTATTGGCTGGTTTGAGGTATGATAGCACATTGTGTACCTCCTGCATTATTTGTTGGAAAGTTCTAACTGAAAGACACTGCTCTGTCCTAGCTTGAAACATACTAGTTACTCTAGAGCCGGGGTTCTCAACCTTCCTGATGCTGCAACCCTTTAATACATTCCCTCAAGTTGTGGTGACCCCCAACCATAAAATTATTTTCATTGCTACGTCCTCATTGTAACTCTGGTACTGTTATGAATCATTACATAAATATCTGTTTTCCGGTGGTCTTAGGTGACCGCCCCCACCCCCCAGAGTGAAACCCCCCCAGGGTGAGAACCACTGCTTTAGAGCCTTTTCTCATATAGACGTGAACCTGATAAACCTGAATATATGGAGAAAAGGCAAAGTTGACGTCCAAGCTGGTAAAGTTTTCATGGTGCTTGGTTAGAGGTGTTTGGATGTCACCCTCAACTGGACAATGATGATAATGAGGAAGCAGATGGCACTTAACACAGGTGATGAGGAAGCTGATGATCCCATAGCTGTGAAGTAATGAGACGTAGTAGAAAGTAGTCTTGAAAGATTCAGCACCAGAGGCTTTAAATAAAGATGGGAAAATCTAAGCAAAGCGTCTAAGGGTAGGGCTGAAAATGATGAAAGCAGCAACATGCACAGGATAAGACACTAACTAGAAAATGGAGCCCCAACAAAGCGCTCTGATGGAAATCTTCTAAGTGGAGAAGGTCTAGACGAGCAGAAGAATTAAATACACTTAATTTAGAAGAATAGCACAAACACGCTACTGAAAAAAGCATGAGTCAAAATCTACTAATTGGGATACTGTCATGCAGACTCTGGAAAGATCAGTTTCTTTCTAAATAGGAGTAGTTTCCTATGTCTTCCCTTCTGATTTTGGCTACATCTCTTATTAACACTCAGATGAAATCACCATAAATTTAAAATGATCACAACAGAAAATAACTGACTGCTCGAGACTCATCTCAAGTAAAAAGTGTAACTGCTTTTCCAACTTTTGGTCTTCATTGGGCATGTGTTATTACCAAGAACACCATAAATTTATATTTATAACATCCTTCACTTAGACTGGAGAGATGGCTCAGGGGTTAAGAGCACTGGCTGCTCTCCCAAGAGAACCTAGATTCCATTCCCAGTACCCACATAATGGCTCTCAACCACTTGTAAGCCAGTTTCAGGATCTCCAATGCCCACTTCTGGCCTCTATGGGCACTGCACTCACACAGTATACACACTCACATGCAGGCAAAACACACTTTTAACATTTTTTAAAATGAAGGGGTTAGAGAGCCTGGCGGTGGTGGCGCACACCTTTAATCCCAGCACTCAGGAGGCAGAGGCAGGCAGATCTCTGTGAGTTCAAGGCCAGCCTGGACTACCAAGTGAGTCCCAGGAAAGGCGCAAAGCTACACAGAGAAACCCTGTCTTGGAAAAAAAAAAAAAAATGAAGGGGTTAGAGAAACGGCTCATGAGTTAAAAACATTAGTTGCCTTTTCTCTTTTTGTTTTTTTCAAGACAGGGTTTCTCTGTGTTGTTTTGGTGCCTGTCCTGGATCTCATTCTGTAGATCAGGCTGGCCTCAAACTCACAGAGATCCACCTGGCTCTGTCCTCTGAGTGCTGGAATTAAAGGTGTGCACCACCACCGCCAGGCCATTTGTTGCTCTTAAGAAAGACACAGGTTTGGTTCCCAGCACCTATAAAAGGGCTTAAGACCATCTACATCTCCAAGGGATGCAGCTCCAAAGGCACCAGATATACATGTGGAAAAAAACCCCAAAACATTCATATGCATACACATGTATACACACATATACACACACATACATAAATATAGATACAGTGAATGATGATAAAGAGATGTACTGCAAAAAAACAACAAAATCAAAAACTCTTCTGGACAAAACAAAACAGGGCCACTGCACTCATGAACTCACACGAGAATAGAGCGGTTAACACTTCATCAAGGATGAGAAAAGGGCTCACAGGTCCCCACTCATTCCTGAGGAACAACTGGCAATTAATGGTTGCTGGGGAGCGAGTGTCATTTTCTTCAGTGATATAGCCACTGAGAAGTAGGGATACGTCAGTAAATGACCTCCCACCCATGTTCATGTGAGCAATCCCAATTAAATTCAATGACTCACAACAGAAAAAGACATAGAAATAGGGAGGAGACTTATTGGGAAGAAGGGCTATAATAGGAGAGAAGAAATGAGACAAAGTAACAGGAGTAAAAATGACTTAAAATTAACTATATGCATGCATGAAACTATCAAAGAATAAATCAAAATTAATTAAAAACAAAGCCTCAAAACAGATGTTCATTTTTAAATTTGTTTCCATTTGGCTTTAGAAGTGGAAAAAAAAAAACCAAGGTGTTTTAAATCAAGATCAAGAAATCAATGAAAAGAGATTTAAAGTCTCAGAAAGAGCCGGAAGGTGATGGCACAAGCCTTTAATTCCAGCACTCAGAGGGCAGAGCCAGGTGGATCTCTATGAGTTCGAGGCCAGCCTGGTCGACAGAGCTAGATCCAGGACAGGCACCAAAACAAGAGAAACCCTGTCTTGAAAAACCACAAAAATAAACGAACAAACAAACAAACAAACAAAAAAAAATTGTAGGGCCAACTTTGAAGACAGTAATTAAATCAAGTTTATTAGCTTTGTAGTATCTTTTTACGTACAGCATGTGAGATTGGAGCAAAGAATATATTTTAAATACTAATCCATCCAAAATTTGGGAGGAAAAACAAATCTATAAGTAAACTGAAGTTACGATTAATAGCACTATCCATATCATATAACAACTCCCAATTTTTAAGAATGAAAATATAATATATTAAAATGGAATGTAAATTGTTTTGTCAGTTTATCTAAATCTTTTTCTGTTTGTCTAAACAGAAGCTGGTTCTTGACTTTAAAAAATTCCAGCCGGGCGGTGGTGGCGCACGCCTTTAATCCCAGCACTCGGGAGGCAGAGGCAGACGGATCTCTGAGAGTTCGAGGCCAGCCTGGTCTACAAAGTGAGTTCCAGGAAAGGCGCAAAGCTACACAGAGAAACCCTGTCTCGAAAAAAACCAAAAAAAAAAAAAAAAAAAAAAAAAATTCCTCTTCATTATTTAATATATTGTTCTACAGACATATTATAAGAAATATATAATAACATACTACTGAAGTTGGTTTCTTGAAAATCTTTACATGTAATTTTTATTTCCAATAAAAACAAATGTACAAAAGGAATGTGGAAGCAGGAGAACCATGACTTAGAATAAATTCAAGGCCGGCTTGGGCTACAAAGTTAAGACTATCTCAAAAAAGAAAAACAAGGAAGTACAGAAAGAAAACATACGAAGATTCCTATGTTTCAAATTCAATGTGAATATAAATGTCTACAGCAAATATCCACAACATAACTTTTCAGAGGAGCATCCTGAGTAATACAGCTTATTTAAAAAACAATTTAACTAGGGCTGCGCATATTATATAGCTCAACGATTAAGCATAGATTCTGCATGTCTGAGGACCTGGATTTGAACATTTAACACCCAGAAAAAGAAAATAATACTTTCAAATATTAACAAAATTGAAAAGGAAAAAGTTAATATAAAAACAGAGAAATATAGCCAGGTGGTAGTGGCACACGCCTTTAATCCCAGCACTCAGGAGGCAGAGGCAGGCGGATCTCTGTGAGTTCCAGGCCAGCCTGGTCTACAGAGCTAGTGAGAGAGAGAGATGAGGCTGACAAGATGGCTCACTGGATGAAGGTGCCTGCTGCCGAGTCTAGTGACCTAATTTGAGTCCCAGGGCCCATATGGCGAGCTCCATGGGTTGTCCTCTGACCTACACATGTGCCCCAAGGCACACATATGCACACACATCAATGCAAAAATGGGGGGGGGCGTATAAACCTTCTCAAGCAGGAAAAGTAAAAAGTCAAACAAAAATCATCTGTGAGGCAGATGTGATGACGCACACCTTTAGTCCCAGCACTCTAGAGGCAGAGACCAGCCTGGTCTACACTGAGAGTTCCAGGAGACAGGGCTACTAGAAAGACCCTGTCTAAAACAAACACACACCATCTGGTTAACCAGCTAGTTAACAGGCTACTGACCTTGCTTTGGTTTTAGAAAAATTTTAATGACTTAAAGTATATCAGCTAAGCCATACAATCTTTTCATATCCATCAACCCACAGATATAGAAAGAAACCAAGAATCACTTTCAAAAAATTTCTAATAAAAATTATTTTTACCTGTAAATTGTTTTCTGTGACTCTGTTCCACCAAACCATATTGATGGGTACTCCTGATTTACACCTGTCAGCAAGGCAGCCAATAGGGTTCTTTGCTTTTCGTGCCTTTGATCCCATCGGAACTAGCCTCTCCTCCAGCATCCCCAGGCGACACTTCCTTGGCTAGGAGAAAGAAGGAAAGAAACCGAGCCACTCCTAACATCCCCACACTAATCTAAACTACTATAATGAAAATGCAGGAGTGTTAGAACGGTGGGAGAGGAAACAAGTAAAATCTCTAAGAATCTTGTTCATCACCACCCACAATCCGCCACCCCACCAGACCTCTCTAAGACCCACAGTACGCATGGGCTCAAAAATGTTACATAAATAACCAATGTTGTAGAGAATTATAATCTGGTCTTAGAACTTTATAGCTAGAAATTACCTTATACAACTTCCCAATGAACTTACCTATTCTCAATGCAATATGGGAGCAAACGTTTTCAGGGGCACAAAAGAGATTGAAAACTTCTCAATTCTTATCTTCGTCAGCAACTCATCTCACTATCTCATTTCCTACTGAGAACTACTCCAACTGAAGGGAGCAACTGATTACTAAGGGATGGCTTTGTATAAATTCTTTTAATTCTGTGCATGATAGGCTGGAGAATGACAGTTACTCTAACACAGGCAAAGAACAGAAATAAATATAGCCTAAAGTTTTTAAAAGTAAACAGCACAATAATGTAAACTTCACTGGTCTTTTAAACTGCAGTAACCTGAGTAGACAAATAGCTAGTAAATTATGTAACAAATTAGCAAATTCATTTGTTAAAATACTAATAAAGTTAGTAAGCCATCCTCACAGCAGCAGGCAGGGCTGTGTAAGAACAATGTAATGGTGGTGCTCACCATCGTCCCTTAATTATAGTACCTTAAAGGTAATATATGCATATACACACACATATACATGTATGTCCATGTGTGTCTCCTTCAGGAAATAAACTTACAGATGATTGACTGCAGCTGGGATGTAAAATAAATGAATAAATTTAATTAATTAAAAAAGCTAAAGGAAGATCCACACTTATTTATTGCTATACCTTGAGATGTAATAAGAGTACTAAAAATTATTAGAGTACAACATCAAAATTTTTCTTTGAAATCTAGTATAGAGAACAGCACATTTTGCTGTGCGTGGTGGTGAAAAAGCCTGTAATCCCAGCATTTGAGAAGTAGGAATATCCTAAATCTTGGACCAGCCCAAACTACATAGCAAGATTGACCTTAAAAGGTTTGAAGCCAGGCATGGTGGCGCACACCTTTAATCCCAGCACTCAGAAGGCAGAGCCAGGCGGATCTCTGTGAGTTCAAGGCCAACCTGGTCTACAGAGTGAGATCCAGGACAGGCTCCAAAACTACACAGAGAAACCCTGTCTCGAAAAACAAAAACAAACAAACAAACAAACAAAAAGGTTTGGGAGGCTGGAGAGTTGGCTCAGTGGTTAAGGGAACTTGTTACTCTTGCAAAGGACCCAGGTTCAATCTCCAGCACCCACATTGGCACCTTACGACCACCTGTAACTCCAGCCCCAGGGCATCTAACATCCTCTTCTGACCTCTACAGTCACCAGACATGCACATCACGTACATACATACATGCAGGTTAAACACTCATATGTATAAAATACACTTAAAAATTTAAAGAGTGGTAGTGGAATCAACAATTTAAGAAAATACACAACTTCTAAATTCCAAAACCCTAATAATACCTATAGAAAAATTAAACTATAGAACATAGTTCTCCTCTCCTTAAAAGGCCTATACTGGTATTGTTTTTAAGGAGAATGAAAGATAATTAAACTTGAATCGAGAAGAGACTCCATTCATTACCTGCCTACCCACTAATCTGAACGTGGAAGAGGTTCGGGAAGCTAAAGCAAGGCCAGTTCTATGCAACCCGGGGCTCACAGTCTCCCTGCAAGTCTACATCAGAGAGAAGGTCTCTGCACAAGAATACATGCTTTAGGCACATACCACAATCACATTTTAAGTGGAACAATTTCAAAGCAAGTTATTAGCAACATAACTCCTTGAAAAAAGTTAAGATTAAACTCATACATTTTTGTTTTCAAGTGAGTAACTGTAAGGTTTTGATATATAGTAAGAATAACAGCCTTAATTAAGCATTTACTATGTAAAAATTTTGTGTTTTAGAAAATTCCTGGCTGTAAAATCTTCTACCTCTATCACAAATGTTAAAATATCAAAGGCCAATTAGAATCATAATGGGATAGGAAGAGATAGCTCAGTAGTGAAGAGCACTGGCTGCTTTTTCAAAAAATCTGGGTTCCGTTCTCAGCACCCACAACTATATGCAGCTAGTTCCAGGGTATCTGATCCCTTCTGGGCTCCACAGGCACCACACACACATGGTGCAGACATACATGCAGGCAGAACACTCATACACATAAGCAAAAAATTTTAAATTAAAATCACAACTGGCTAAAACACTTAGACAAAGATACTTCAATTCTAGTCATATACTGAAATACAAAATATATATATGTATATTACTTTAAATAGTCTACAGCAATTCAGACTTGTCATAAGCCCATTTTCTTTTTGACTCAGTTATAACAATCAATGCAATTTCTCTTTCATATAGTATAATAGTAATATAGAAAACATTGTAATAGATCACATTTCCTCCCAAGAGTTCTATTAGAATTGTCTCTTGGTGATGGCCAGGTGGTGATGGCGCACACCTTTAATCCCAGCACTTGGGGAAGCAGAGGCAGGTGGATCTCTTTGAGTTCTCAGCTAGCCTGGTCTACAAAGTGAGTCCTACGACAGGCTCCAAAGCTACACAAAGAAACCCTGTCACAAACAAACAAACAATAAAATAATTGTCTCTTGGTTTTCCAAACAATTCTTACTCCTTCCCCTTTATTCTATACCCAGTGCCTGCAACTAAGGAGATCTCTGAGGCTGAACAGGAACAGACACAAACTCTTCAATAAGCAGCCAACAAGCTGCATGGTCATGCAGGACACTGAAAAGACCTAATGTAGCGGCATCATTTAAATTAACAGGAGCAGCTGGGTGTGGTGGCACATACCTTTAATCCCAGCACTTGGGAGGCCCTATCTTGAAGAAAAAAAAAAAAAAAAGAAAGGAAGGAAGGAAGGAAGGAAGGAAGGAAGGAAGGAAGGAAGGAAGGAAGGAAGGAAGGAAGGAAGGAAGGAAGGAAGGAAGGAAGGAAGAAAGAAAGAAAGAAAGAAAGAAAGAAAGAAAGAAAGAAAGAAAGAAAGAAAGAAAGAAAGAAAGAAAGAAAGAAAGAAAGAAAGAAAGAAAGAAAGAAAAAATTAAAAGTAACAGAAACAACAGAATACAACTTCACAACGCAAAATGACATTCAAAAAAGAAATGGCAGCAACAGGAAGCATGAAGGTATAGCAAAAAAAAGGGTATACAGAAAAACAAAAAGGATTCCACAGACCAAGTCTCACTGCAAAAAATACAGGAATGTCTCATCTGGGAGCTAATTTCTAAGTCAGCTGGGCTATTTCAAGAAAAAAAAAAAAATGTCCACCTGAACATCTGAGGAAAGACTACTGGGGACTATTGCAGGTACTTAGAATACACTGACATGCATGCACCTCTCCCTGGAACAGAAGTAGTAATAGTCTAGGAGGCCCTAGATACGAAGGAAAAGCGTAACTCACTGACAGTAATGCACACAGAACTGAGGTACCCAGAGAGCAGGCAAAGGCACCTCAGGAGGGATGCAAGTGCCTGAGCAGACTTTTAAGGCAGAGGAAGCCAACGAGGGGGGGGGGAATGAGGGGGGAGTGGAGAGAGGAAGGGAAGGGGGAAAGAGAGATGGGAGTGTAGGCTGGCTGAGACTGTTTCTCAGGGGACATGGGACTAGGGAAATGCACTAGACTGAAGCAGGGTGGTCCAGGGTTCACCCACCACAAGGTCGCTAGAAGGTTAATTAAAAAGGCTGCTTTCAAGCTTCATCCTTGTAACAAAAGATTTATGCTATCAACCTATGGCAACGAATCTGCACCTCATTTGGCCAAAGGGAGTTAAGAAAAGAGGTGACAGGAACAGATACATTTCAAAAAGGAAGTTCTACAGCAATCTGGAGGAAGTGTAGATATGAAACTGGAAGCCAGGGACCATAAATGAGTGGACTCTGGCAGAGAGGTCTAGGTCAAGCTTTCTCAAATTCAGCACTGGACTCTGGCTACATCTTTTTAATGGGGTGCTCCAAGTCCTACAAGATGATTAGCTGCAGCCGTCTTCCCCACTAGATCCCACAGCAGCCCCGTCATCACAGAGCAACACAAAGCTGTCTTCAGTGGTGCTAAGTGCCCTCTCCCGCAGGACGCCACCGCCTCTACCTAAGAACCAGGCAGAGACCAGGAGCAACCGTAACCAATTCAGAACGCACAACAACTAGTAGTCTAAGAAGTACGGATCAGCAGAGGCTGACACAGCGAGGAAAGAACACCAAATGGATGGTGAGGAAGAAGGAAACAAAACGTTACGTGAAATGACTTTGTACATACTGTTCCGAGTTCTCCCTCAGCACAAGGCAAAGCCCCTCTCTCCTTCCCTTAGCTTCTGAAATCCTAACTTAGCAAGCACTGGAATTTGCAATGATCAAAGAAACAAAAACAAAACCAGTCAGTACTTGTGTTGCGTGAGCAGTCCCATCGTGGTAATCATCACGAAATGGGGCGTTAGAGCTCTAACCCCCACGGCCCTCCCCTTCCGGGAAGCCAACACCACAGCAGAGCCATCCTCGTCTTCACCAGCTCCCTCTCTAATCCAGATCTATTTTTTAACCTGGAGTCTTAGGATTTCCTATAAAAATGACTGGTTTTTATAGTTCACAAAACTTAAATTAACACTACAAAGACAGAAGACAATAGTAGCTGAACACCATTTTACTTTTTGTCCGGATTTAGTTTTAAAGGTTGTCTTGAGCCAATGTTTTCAAGGGGAAAGGGTTGAAATCTATTCTAGAGCAGCAGTGTGATGAACATGGAGCTTTGGTAGAATCTTGTGACAGGTTGGAGTGTAGCTCAGTGGTATCACAACTTGCCTAGCATTCCCAAGGCTCTGGGTATCCATCCCATCACCACAAGAGACAGTATGTAAAAAACTTATTCTGACTCAGTCAACCAAGAGTAAGGCTGACAGTATTTCTACAAATAACCCCAAAGCACCAGGTACTGCTCATCTACAGACCACACTTGAAAGGGTCAAAGGTTCTCAAGAGTCACGACCTAGTTGAGAAACCACTAGTGATGCCAACGAACAGGAGACACCCTCACAACTGAAAAGCTTTACAGCTTTCTGCTATTTTGAACCCTGACTTCAAATTCACAGAGCCTTCACAGCTACTCCTGAGAGCACTGCCCCACCTTTTACAAAATCCTTTAAGGATTCGGCCTATGAAAGAGCTGGTCTGTGGCTTAGGATTGGAGGACATCCTCTAATCCCTATCAAGGCAGCTAAGGCTCTAGACTCAAGTACTTTTGTGCTGTTTGGGGTTGAGATTTTGGGAGATAGGGTGCTGCTTTTTGAGACAGGGTCTGTGTAGCCTTGACTGGCTCTGAACTCATTGTGTAGCTGAGGGCAACCTTGAACTCCTGACCCTCCTGTTGCACGGTCACACTTCAAAACAAATTTCATTCACCCACTCAAGATTTCAGTTATCAGCCTTTCTGTCCTTAGGAATAAATGATCAGTATGAGCTGTTCTTTTTTCAAGAACACTTAAATCTAGAAGGAATGGTGTAAAATAGTCTACCTGTGTAGATGAACACTAGCAACTAACAGGCCAGTGCTCACAGCACTGAGTCTTTGGTGACATACAGCAACCCCAAAGCACTGCACTCATGACAGACCAAATGACATCCCTGATGACAGACCACAGACAACAAGATGCTATCCCCAAAGTGTTTCTCTTGAATATCAAATTCGTAAGTAAGGACTTCCATTATCTGCACTGGGAAACAATGATCAAAACAGCATATGCTCAAAAAAGAAGTCATGAACACATAGGAAAATTGTGTGTGTGTGTGTGTGTGTGTGTGTGTGTGTGTGTGTGTGTGTGTGTGTGTGTGTGTGTGTGTATCCCTTCAGTTGATGTTCAGGGACAGTCCAAATCCACTGTCGTCTGCAGTTAACAATCGAGTGTGAAGTCCATCGACCAGAAGCCTCTGGCTGGAGTTTACTCTATACTTATTTCCAAATAAGCATGCTTTTCTTCCATAACCTCCTCTAACTCCAGAAGATCATCCTTTGGGTAACTCAATGTCCTGACTATTTCAATATAGCTTTACTTATAGAAAATAAACCATTACAATTCCACTCATGATCAGTAATTAAATTCATTGGAGTACAAACACAAGCTGCTATAACTGATTAAAGCCATCTGATTTTTTTTTTCCTTTTCCATTTTTTGGGACAGTTTTGCTACATGGCCCTTGAGTGGCCTAGAACTCTCTAAGTAGACCGCGCTGGCTTCCAACTTGAGGCAATTCTCCTGCCTCTGCCTTTGGGATACTGGGATTCTATATAGGCATGAGGCACATACCTGAGGTCATGGGTTTCAACACACCCATCTCTATATTGTGCTGGATCACAATCAGGGCAGGTGCTCAGGCATTTTAAAGCAAGCAGTTTACACAGAGAGTCATCTCCTCAGAACCTTGTTTTGTTTTGTGTGAGGAAACCCAAGCTAGCCTAGAATTCCTGACCTCCTCAGTCCTCCTCTTGAGTATGAACCACCATATCTAGTTTATTAAGTGCTGGGGATCAGAGCAAACCCAAGCATCATGCATGCGAGGCAAGCACTCTACCAACCCAGCTATTTCCCCAGCCCCACTTTTTAAAAATTTACTGTGTATGCTAAGCTTGCTTAGTTGAATGTTTAAAAGAAGCAGAGTATCTTCAAAACTGCTCTACTATTATTTGAAATAAGTAATGAAAAATAATCCTGCTACATACTAAGAAACAGATTAAGTTTTTAAACTGCAGAATCATAAGCTATAAAAGACTCTAATAACTACCTGACAAGCACATGTCACTAGGCCAAACATTTTACATCCATTAATGTGTTTAATATACACAATTTTATGAAGCTAATGTCCATCATTACACCAACTTTATGGATTCGAAACAAATCTTGTATCTTGTAATTTTCCTACACTCTCACCACTAACAAGGTCAGGTTCCAAAACCTGTTCTCTTACTTACAGTACCCTGTCTCCAAAAAGACCTACTCCACATCTTAAAGTATCACAATCTTAATGTCATTTAGCTAAACCTGAACCAATCTCTCTTAATCTTATCAGCGTGAAGGAATCTGTAAGAAACAATGAGAGAGAATAGTCAAAAAAATAAAACCTAAAATATTAACTCTCCCTTTTCAAAAGTACAAGAAAAAAAATTAAGAAATTCAATTATCAGGTTAGTGAACAAACATGGGTTGACTAAAATCATCTTTACTAATTCATTCCCTCACACCTACTTCCTTGGAAAACAAGTATGAATCACTAACAAGGTCCACTCTTGGTAACAGTTGTACTTTGTAAACTCAATGACCACAGTAGGGTATAGAAAAGTCAAGCAGATGTCATAATGATCTACCGGGCTCTTAGGTCCAGGTAAAAATCACTCTGTATTTACTAAACTACTGTTTTTCTGTTTAAAAAAAAAAAAAAAAAAAAAAAAAAAACTAACTCTAAAATTTTAAGACTGGATGATAAGTATAGCCAACAGTGTATACGTAGAAAGGCACAAACTTCAATTCACTTGTTTGGCTACGATGTATAAACTCCATACTATCACACACATTTAAACAACCTCCAAAACAAAATGTTATGCCAGCTTTTTAAATCAATCAAAAGACAAAATGAGCCGGGAGTCGGTGGCGCACGCCTTTAATCCCAGCACTCGGGAGGCAGAGCCAGGTGGATCTCTGTGAGTTCGAGGCCAGCCTGGGCTACCAAGTGAGCTCCAGGAAAGGCGCAAAGCTACACAGAGAAACCCTGTCTCGAAAAACCAAAAAAAAAAAAAAAAAAAAAAGACAAAATGATCCTGCAATCATGGATTTGAAGAAAGCTTTCTTAGAGCCAGGCATAGTGCTGTACACTGTTAGTCCCAACAGTCAGGATCAAGACCAGCCTGGTCTAAGTAAGTTCCAGGACAGTCAGAGCTATGTAGAAGCCCTGCCCCTACCCCCACCCCAAGAAAGAAAGAAAAGGAAAATCCTTCTTAGTTCAATACAAATGCTCACTGTACAACAAATTGAAAAAAGCGTTCATTAGAAAATAGGAAACACTTTATCACCAGGAAGCTTTGTAATAGAGACAGGAGACAGTTGGATGTTCTCAAGAGACTAGAGCCAGAAGACCCAAACCTGGTTCAAACGAGGAAATAAACAGAGAGAACACAGCCAGTGTTCTTCTCTCAAGCAAAGTAACCCAGAAGATTCTCCCACCACCCACACTGCATCACAAACCAACCACAGCAGGTGACTATCTCCCCCACACCACCCCCCGGGTCCCACTGCTCTCATTCTGACCCAGAGCAGAACAAAAATTCCAGAAATATTGGTGTGTCAGGAATTTAACTCAATATTAAAGCCTTAAAAAATGGACAAAAATGAACGTTACCCCACTTTAGGACTAAAACACACTAAAGTGAGCCAAAGACTTGTAAATAGTAGGTGCCTAAGGAAGTTTTTATTCTGGGACAGGGCAGGTGAATAAAATGATGGGCAGACTATCAGCCCACAAGAGATAAAAGGGAAGCCAAGAATGTCAACCAGACTGCTCAGGTGCCAGACTTACACCAACCACATGTGGTGGTCCTGTACCGAGTGGCAAGAAGCCCAGCAGGGCCTCAGACCCTCATTCACACTTGTGCTCTCCTACATCCAACTGTGCTAAGAGATTTTGTTTTCAAAGGACTTGGGACCCAAGTTTTACTGCTTGTCTGGATCACACCTATGATTCAGTGACTCCGTGTCAGTAACCAACTTTAACTGTACCCACCTTGCTGCTAAGTCTGCCTTGTGTATTAATCTCCAATCTCTAGGATATTGACTCTCGTTTTTAACAAAACTCCAAAGTCATAGGTAGCATTTTGCAGGGATTTAACTTTTCCATAGACTATAAAGTTAGAATTTAATTCTTCCAACATCTATCTTGCCCAAAATTAATTACATAAATTTCTTATTATAACCGTTTTGATCTATATACATTTTTAATGAGGAAAATAAAAGTGAAAAAGTATCAATGCTTCTCCAGCATAAATATAAAAATCATTTAAAATCATTTCTTGTATATCATGGTTCTGATCATGAAATTAAAAACCGAATTACGCCGGGCGGTGGTGGCGCACGCCTTTAATCCCAGCACTCGGGAGGCAGAGCCAGGTGGATCTCTGTGAGTTCGAGGCCAGCCTGGGCTACCAAGTGAGTTCCAGGAAAGGCGCAAAGCTACACAGAGAAACCCTGTCTCGAAAAACCAAAAAAAAAAAAAAAAACAAACAAAAAAAAAAAACAAAAACAAAAAAAACCAAAACCGAATTACAAGAAGAATAACTGTACATTTGATGCCCCAGCCTTATCAGCTCTACAGGTGTTTCTAGACTCTGCGAAGCTGGCTCTGGTCCCTGTGGTTCTACTGTAACGACCAAAGGCATAGATAGCTATGTTCAGCTATGGAATTGTTCAGGAATCTTCTCACATATCTGATGACAACTGGATGACAGCTAGGAACCTTTTCATACTATTTTCCACACCACATTTTTCTTCAGTAAGCCCATAAATGCTAAGACGCTCAGGTCCAGTCTCTTAGTTCCTCTGTGAAGGACAGGAGGAATTGACTAAGACTCCTTCCTAAGTGGGGTAGCGCCTGCCTAGACGGTCTAGCTTCTCTACAGTCTTCGCTATCAAACATTTTTCCTCATGTGTTCTCGTGGATCTAGAAAATTCACTGCTACTTTGCAATCAACAAATATTTAAGCTGGCACTCATTAATATGTTCACATATAGCAAAAACACATGACTGTTGGGTTCGACCCACCTGGGATTTTTGGGAAGTTACTTACCTTACAGGCTATGATATGGTAGTGAACGACCTACTACCTAATCTCTGGCATTATTTTGAAGCATCAAAAAGTAATCATACTACCCTGATTAAATAGGCATTGAATTTAATTAAATAACTAAATATAATTTTTATTTCCGCAGAATTACATCAAGAAACAAACATAAATTACAACAAAGGGGGGGGTAGCCCCTATGACCGCCAGCACACCATGCATTACTCCCACTGTCAAAAAATTCCTAAAACAAGGATTTTTTCAACTTTCTGAGCAACCATTAGCATTTAAAAACACAACACATACCCACAGAAATAGCACGTACTAGCGCGATCTACTGGATGAAGCCCACGTGTCCCTCCACCACACATTCTGTTACTGTCAACAGCAGCAATGGGGTCTTGGCAGTTAGATACTAAGGCTTTCAATTATAGACCGGGCAGTTTTTCAGAAATAAAGGACAACACAACACCTGTTTAGGATGTGTCTATCTTTTCATGAATGGAAGATTATAATCTAGAATGAAGGCACAAGGTCACAGGGTCAGAAATCCAGGGACCTCCAGAGTCACAGGAAATTATATTATTATTCTCTTTCTATTAAACTATATTCTAATACTGAAGGCCAGGCAGGGCAGCTCAAATCTGTGATTCTAGGTCTCAGGAGGCATAAGGAGGGTCACTTCAAGTCTGAGGCCAGCCTGGGCTACAAAGCACGGCAATCACACACTAATATTTCCTTTTATTGTTTTCTTCTATGAAAAAAGAACACGTGCTGTATTTTTCTCTTAAAATCCCCATTGATTTTTACTACTTTTCAAAAATAGCTCTAAATGGTATACAACTCTTTGTTTAAACGCAGCCAGTTAATTTTCACAGGAATGCTTTTAAATGCTCAATTACCATTCTACTTGTACTCTCTATCAGGGATCAGAAACAGCACTTACTCTAGCTAATTCTTCTGAACTAGGAGAAAGCCATCAGAAGGACCAGTAAGCCGAGGGGAAGTTTCTTTGTCTCTCAAGAGCTCTAGATAACGTGTGCCATCGGAGGCTCAGTGCTGTCTCTCCCTACTGCGACAGGTCTGCTGGTGTCCACCTCTACCACTTCTCACCAACCCACGAAAAGTGTGTGAAGTAAAACTAACCTTATTCTTGACGAAAACCATTAAGAGAGCTATAAACCAAGCCCAAACATTGTATCTACCAGGCATAGCTGTTAAAAGCATTTCCAATCACCTTCTTGCTCTAATCCAATTCTTAAGAAGGAAACAACATCACATGCACAAAGTGCTCGTGTGATTACATGCCGAGTCCTGAAAATGTTTGTTCTGCTTTGAAAACGCCCAGTCTTGTCAAATGTTGTAAGTAACTTATTGAGGTATGACTGAATGGCAGTGTTACACATATTTCACACAGATGTTTCATTAAGCTTAGTCATGAAGCCATCACCACCAGAGTCATTGCGAACTTCATGCCATACTCCCCTCTGTTCAGACACCAATGTTCAAACTCTTCAGTTCATTTTTTCTAAAGTCAGTATTTAACTTGGGACCTTTCTCCCATTACTTAGAAAACAAGAGTGCTTTAACCTTCACAGTAACATCCATCAAGATGCACAGGTTCCTCTATCTTTTTGTTTGTTGTTTTGGTTTTCTGAGACAGAGTTTTTCTGTGTAGCTTTGGAGCCTGTCCTGGATCCTGCAGACCAGGCTGTCCTCGAACTCACAGAGATCCACCGGCCTCAGCTTCCCAAGTGCTGGGATTAAAGGCCTATGCCACCACCACCCAGCAAGTTCCTGTATCTTTAGCTACTATTTGTCCTAACCAAATGGCCAGCTTCTCTAAGGAACTACTCACATCAGCTGGCTCTCACTAAGACCCAAAGGCACCAAACCATTCATTTCAACTTGTCACAAAATCTGTATAAAATTCTACGTTATATAAACCTCAATTCTAAATTATATCAAATTAAATCAATTTTATAACATAAACAGATGTTAAGGGCTAAGCATGGTGGCACATACTTGTAATTCTAGCACTTGGAAAATTAAGACAAGAGTGTTATGAATTCAAGGCCAGCCTGAGCTCCTTAGTAAAACTGTGTTGTCACTACCCCCAGAAAAAAACCAACAACAAACCCACAGAGTTTAAATTAACATTTAGTTTTAAATAGTTGGGTCAACTATGAAAAGTTGTAAATCTTAAGTTTGTTTTGTAATGAGTACAAAATGTGGGAAACCTTTTAAAATGTAGTGAGTCAAAAAATAAAGCTAAAATATGGGTAAAATGCCTACACTGGGTTATATTAACAGCAACAGAATTTAATTAGAAAAAGAACAAAAAGCAAACAGAAGGATTTCATCCCTTTGCATAAATGTTTTCATCCCATGCATGCAGATCAAATACAATTCCACATATGAGAGATAAGATGTCAGACATGGTATTGCATGCCTACCATCCCAGCACTGGGGGGCTGAGGCAGGAGAACCATCACAAATACAGGCCAGCCTGGGCTATTGAAGATCCCAACTCAAAAACCCAAAAGCAATGAGAGAAAGCAAGG
Source organism: Peromyscus maniculatus bairdii (assembly GCF_049852395.1). Taxonomy (NCBI): domain Eukaryota; kingdom Metazoa; phylum Chordata; class Mammalia; order Rodentia; family Cricetidae; genus Peromyscus; species Peromyscus maniculatus. The sequence continues at coordinate 56,400,298 of NC_134874.1, forward strand.
AGATAAGGAAACACTTAAGTAAACACAAGAAGAGCACTCAGCCCATACAAGGTCTCATTCCCACTTAAATTGCATTAGTTGTGCTGGAATTTCAATGTTCACCTACCTTCCTTCTCTGGGAGATGCTGAGGGCACCGAAGTCATTAAACAAGGATGAAGCAGGTGAAGTCAGAGGATCTGGAAGGCAAGTCACACAGGTTTCCAACAGCTCAGGTACCAAGCAAGGCTGATCCTTGTCAACCTGGCAGTACCACGACAGCAGCAAGCTCAGAGCTCACGCACCTGCACGTGCAATGCACGAGACACAAACTGATAACTACTTCATTCAACCCATAGTGCTGTCTACCAAAGTCAAGTATGTATCTTCATGTAAAAATGCACCTGCTTTTAAAACAAAAGGAAAATGGAAAAGAGGTAAGTTGGGAAGGAAGTCTAGTTATAGTAAACACTTGTGCTAAGACTAAGTCTTGGGGTTAAAAGGAGTCAGGGCCAGAGAGATCCAGGCTCAGATTAGATTAAACACTGAGGCCTTCAAACCTACTCTACAGACTAATTCATAGTTCTACATTATCGAGAGACTTCTGACTTTCTTGATGAAAATACTAAATGTTTCAAAACACAAACAGAATCCGAAGGTTTTACAGGCTCAAAGTGTCATTACTCTTCAAACATTACAACTCTTGAATTGTTTCCCACTTTACACATCAAAACTTTTCAGGAGACAGACAACACATGGAACTTTAGTACTTCACCTGTAGTAAATGCCCTCTCTTAAAAGGAGCTCTAAAATTCCTTAAAGCATAGTACACAGAGATTTTTGCTTAATTTCTCTGCCTTCTTCTAGTTGGTGCTTTGTAGTGGAAGTTCACTGGTCTTAAAATGATTTAATATGAAATAAGTTATAATGTATAAAGAAAAATGCTAATAAGTAGCAAGACAAGATATTTTTATGTAATAAATTTAAGGCATTCAAAAGGGTATAATTTATTATGTATCATTTATCACCTTGTATAACATTGAAACAATATGGGAATACCAAAAAATATGTTACACAGTAGTTTTGAACATTAAGTCTAATGTTAAAATGTTACTTTTTTCTACAGCACAAGACTGAAATTCCTAAATAGTAATGGAAACTTTATATACAGAAAATAGCACAGAAAATAATCAAATTGCAAATTTTCCTCATCATTAGTAGTTTTTAACATTTTATATTGTATCTTGGTTATTCGGGTGCGTGCACACACACACACAATTTACCATGAAACACTTCTTAAAGTAAAATATAGGAAAAATCTAGAACTATTAAATACAATTTATTTAAATGCTCATAATTTTTAAAATAATTCCATTGCTAAGATTTATCCAAAACAAATGATTAGAAGTACTGACAGAAATATAAGACAAAAAAAACTTTTTTAAACTATTCACACATACAGTCCACTGAAGTGTCACTTCTTATGAAAGAGGCAAGAACAAACTATAAAAACAAGCATTAATTCATATTAATCAAGAAGTGGCATGATTAGAATGTTTAATGTAATCGTAATTATTCTATTTATTAATATAAAAAGAAAAATGGGTGACTCAAAATCTTGTTCTTGATAAATTTTAGTTTCTAATTAGTACATGTTCTTAATTTCTAAAATTTCTACTATGATCATATTGCTTTTAGAATTACACACATAGGCATACACACACACACGATCAGATCTTACCATGGCCTGCATATGGCTTGGCACTGTCATTTAGAAGACTTGGGGAGCTGCTACTACTAGTCATTCTCTGAAAAATAAAACATGCACATGTGGCCATTGAAAAATACAGAATTAAAAGCATCCAACAGTAAGAGTGACTGGTCCAGCCTGTACCTTCCCCTTCCTTTTTAATGATGCAGAAACTGTGCAAGAAGCCAAATGATCTTTCCCACCACCAACAAGCTCAATTTCCCTCCTACACACGCTACTATTACTGCTTAGATTACAACTCCCTGCATACAGACCCCCCAGGAAGCACATCAAATGCTTTCATAGCCACGTCTTTTAAAGACAGGCCTATCTGAACTGCAATTCTGTAAATGACTAGCAAGGGCAAGACAACTTCCTCACCCATAAGATATAAATTACAATACTCATCCAAGAAGGTGGAAAGTAACTATATGAAGTCAGTACATGGTCTAACATCTCTTGATTTGTATTATCCTTCATATACCATCAAAAGCTAGTACAATTAAACTACTTTCTGTTTGCCAAACATATCCTCTGCTTTTCTTATCTAACCCACTGCCTCTATGTCTATCCTAGAAGGACTTTGAAACCAGCAAGTCCTATATATAAAGCTAACTCAGTCTCTGAAAAGGTAATCTAAATTAGACTTTCTCGGCTCTAGCCTAAACCCCTGTAATCCCAAACTTACATAAGTCACTCAGCTTCTTACTCAGTCTCTGAATTATTAAAAAGGGAAGCTGGAAGGCAAGTTCTTAAGACAACTTTAATATAAAATTATATATATGACAGGCATGAAATACACATGGTAATACACATGGTATTAAATGCCTGTCACAGAACCTTTGGGCAGTTGTGAGGATCAGAAGTTCAAGGTCTACACAGGAAATTCTGACCAGCCAGAGACACGTGAGCCCTTGTCTCAAAATAACTATACATTAATAATAAGGAACTCAGGGGTGGGTCCAGAGGTCTCCCCACCATGTAAAAAGGTCCATGGTCTCCCCACCATGTAAAAAGCTCACTGTGGCCCCAGCATTGTGGGACGGAGACAGTTGCTCGTGGATGCTCTGGCTGGCCAGCCTAACCAAAACAACCAGCTTTGTCTCAATGCAGTAAGGCAAAGAGCAACAGAAGCAAACAACTGACAACCAGCCGTGGCGGCCACATGATCATGCATGGGTACACACACCTGTGCCGCACACATACACTAAACACACACACACACACACACACACACACACACACACACACACACACACACGAGACTCATGTTCATGACTGTGCATGCTTACTTAAATGCTTACTAACCTATAAGGATCATTAGCAACAATGAAACATTAGCTTTTAGTAATTAAGTGAAAACTCATTCAGAAAGGACTGACTTCTTAAGTCAGCCCAGCACCGAATGGCAGGCAACCAAACCACCAGTGTCCAGCATCCTGTTACAATCTCGGGGATCAGCGGGAGAAGCAGGGACAGCAGCACAGCACTGCTTTCACTACTGTGGCAGCTCTCCAAAGAACATTAGAAACATTTTCCAAGCTCCTTCTAATTCTACAAAATTCTTCTCTATCTACAAAATGTCTTCAGCATTGCATATGACAAACAGAAAAGTCAGCTACAGAGAGCAGAATGTGTTTAAAAATGAAAAAGGCAATGTTAACATGAATCACTCAGGTACCATTGGCTTCACACAGAAGAGCTGAAATGTAAATGCAGAAATGTGCAGTAGACTCTTCCTGACAGAAAGCAAGCTCAGGACCCTGTTACCAGTGCTGCTAGCTGTCTGAGAAGGTTAACAAGACGTCTGGTGAGTGGGGATAAGAGGTTTTTTCCAAAACTGATAGCACATACATGTATTCATCTACTGAAATGTTTTTAAATCTGACTACCAGCACGATCAAGTTAATACATGCAATCCGTGTGGAGCAGTCTCTACCTACCCTCTGCACCCTCCACCGCCATCTCTGCCCACACCCCACCTTGGAAGCTCTCCCTGACTCCACCCACAGACAACTTCCCCCATTATCCATCTCTCGCCTCTTGAAGAAGTCTCAATCCATGGAACAGTACCTGCATCAAGGGATACTTTGTTTCTACAGGGCTTCCAAATCCATTGACTCCAATAAAGCTGGTGCTGAAATAGGAATCTGTGAGACTTGTGTCAGTTAAAGCACCTCCGTCCATTCCGGGAACTGCAAGAGAAGGAAAGTGCAAGTATTTACAATTATTTACAAGGACAACACAACATTCTCTTTCTTTGTTTCTAAATAACTTTGCAAGTTCCATAGTCTGTCACTTACTTGTTTGTTTACCAGGCCATAACCCTAGATTTACTTTTCTCTAAAAAACTGTTTTAAAATGTCATGTTGGCTACTCCCTCCCTGCCTCCAGAAATGGTTCTTGTTTTTTGTTTATTTGGGGTTTGTTTGGGTTTTTTTTTTGGGGGGGGGCATTCAACACAGGGTTTCTCTGTGTAGCCCTGGCTGTTCCCTCTGTAGACCAGGCTGGCTTTGAACTCAGAGATACTCCTGCCTCTGGGACTAAAGGCGCGCACCACCACTGCTGGACTACAAATGGTATTTTTATACTAATCACCTAATAGACACTAAAGACAACAAGAAGGGGGAAAAAAAACCTATCTTGAATTTCTAGCTTTCTAGTCAAGTTTCTTTCCTTTAATTTAGCAAAGGACTGGGGACTCCTAATCACAATCTCTGGAGTAATATAAACAGCCAAGTTTGTCAAATGTGTTTCTCTTTCCCAACCAATCTGAAACAGACACTCTTATACTATCTTAGAATTCAGGGAGAAACTGTGAAAGCTACAAGAGGCTACAGTACTGGAACACTGGGATCTCTGTGCTGACTTAAGGGAGAGGTACAGAAGACAGTCAAACTAGCAAAGCCACAAGTACTAGGGTGTTTTAAACGCTATCCTCAGAACTTGGCATGTAGGACTTTTTACAATGCCTTATCTTTACACCAAGAACCTGAGCTGATCCAAGCAGCCACAGAGAAATTTATCAGCCTCCGCCTAAAAAAGCAAACAAAGTAAGTCCACAAAGCGCAGGGATACAGCTCAGTAGTACGGTCTTTGCCTAGCACGCATATCCCGTGCTGCACAAACCAGGCATGGTGGTGTATGCCTGTAATCTCAGAACTCCATAGGGAGGTAGAGACCTGAAGATCAGAACTCAAAGTCATCCTCTGCTACACACTTAAATTTGAGACCAGCCTGGGATACATGACACCCTATATGGAATGAATGAATGAATGAACGAACGAACAAATAGTATCACTTTAAAGAAAGCATAACGTATCACTTTAAAGAGAGATGAATACATCAACCAAAAAGTATTAAATGAATTTTAATGTACCCATTGAAGAATTACCACGTACTAATTTAAAATAAGTATGATTGATGGGCAGGATTTATTTAAAATATCCCTAGACTTTCCAGGCCTGGTGTCCCAGGTCTACAATCTCAACTATTTAGGAGGCTGAGGCAGTGGGATCAAATTCAAGGCAGAGCTCAAGGACACACTGAGCAACTCAGTGAGAGCTGGTGTCAAAATTAAAAGATAGCCGACATGGCAACATTCATTCAAGAGGCTAAGGCAGCAGGGCGGTGGTGCACACGCCTTTGATCCCAGCACTGGGGAGGCACAGCCGGGCGGATCTCTGTGAGTTCAAGGCCAGCCTGGTCTACAGACTGAGTTCCAGGACAGACTCCAAAGCTACAGAGAAACCCTGTCTCAAAAAACAACAACAAAAGTAACTTTAAAAAATTGAAACTAGGGCCGGGCGGTGGTGGCGCACGCCTTTAATCTCAGCACTCGGGAGGCAGAGGCAGGCGGATCTCTGTGAGTTCGAGGCCAGCCTGGGCTACCAAGTGAGTTCCAGGAAAGGCGCAAAGCTACACAGAGAAACCCTGTCTCGAAAAACCAAAACCAAAAAAAAAAAAAAAAAATTGAAACTAGCATGATTGTATACACATGTAATACCAACATACTCAGGAAGCAGAGGCAGGCTGATTCCCGTGACTGTGAGGCCAGCCGAGTCTACGTAGTAAGTACTGAAACAGCCAGTATTACATAGAAAAACCCCATCTCAAAACACTTAATTGAAACTACCTCCAGATGTGCAAGTCCCAAAGCCAAAAAAGTTAAGTGTACGTACACGTGTACACACACACACACACACACACACACACACACACACACACACACACAAAATAAACTTTAAGTTAACTACAAGAGCCAGGCAGGCCACTGCGCAAGCCTGGAGACATGAGTTCAATATCCATGGTGGAGCAAACTGACTTCCCAAAGTAGGACCTACACACACGTGCATATATGTACACATGTGCCATCTTCAGGCCATGTTCCGAGTGTACTCGCACCCCATAATAAAAGGATGCAGAAAATGACAATGATTAAATAATTCATGTATCTGTAATAACGTGAAAGTTTTCTTTCAGCTGTTTCCAGATCCTAGCAGTGCTCCCAAGACTTCTAACTTACCAAGCAGTGGGGGTGCCAGGTCTACCTTTTGATCTAATATTGGATCTCTGACCCTGCTTCTTGACATAGTGCTCCTAAATCTCATATTCTAAATCTTGGTAAAGATATCACCAGCTAAGCCGCTACTTTCAGCTTAAAACTGTCAGCCCTACCTAGATTTTCCTCCAGGGAGGGGGAAAGAGCTACTGATTGAATCAATATCCATGCTCACAGGAGTCTCCATTAAAACTCCTAAATTATGGTATTCGGAACAACTACCAGGCTGGCATCCATTCCAAAGGGTCAGAAGCTTGCCTTGCCTACCTTCTCTTCTGGCTGCCAGTATGGATCCTTGATAACAGACTTGAGTTCTTATGAGCTGTACAGGAAATTCCCAAACCCAAGAAGGAAGCAATGAGAACCCTCAATATGTAGTCAAGTCCGGCAGAAGAATAGATAACCTGGGGACCCGCTACCTGCAATCTCTATCAGTAGTGCAGGGGGCAGAAGGTAGAGGCAACCTTGTAGAACTGTGGGGGCACAGGTAGGTGATGTCATCACACCATGTCCAAGTGGAGTGCAGAGCTGGAAAGCAGCTGCTTTAGAGGGATTGTGTGAATGTACAGGAGAGAGAACAAAAGCTGGTTATTTTCTCTTTTAGTGCAGTAACAATTTTTTTTTTTTTTTTTTTTTTTTTTGAAGACAGGGTTTCTCTGTGCAGTTTTGGTGCCTGTCCTGGATCTCACTCTGTAGACCAGGCTGGCCTCCAACTCACAGAGATCCACCTGGCTCTGCCTCTAAAGGTGAAGGGCTTTGAAGAATCCACCAGGCAAGAGAGGAGAAAGCAAGCTGCCTGCTTGTTTTCCTTTATTTTATTTTTTATATTTATTTGTTTGTTTGTTTGGTTTGGTTTTGTTTTTTGAGACAGGGTTTCTCTGTGTAGCTTTGCGCCTTTCCTGGAACTCACTCTGTAGACCAGGCTGGCCTGGAACTCACAGAGATCCGCCTGCCTCTGCCTCCCGAGTGCTGGGATTAAAGGCGTGCGCCACCACTGCCTCGGCCTAACATTTTAAAATATTAAGTGGGAGGGGAATATATCTCACCACATAATGACTGTGCAAACTTACATAAGCACAGAAAGTCAGACTAAATAAATATGCCAAGACATTGACCATCTTATGTATGTGACCAAAGAGGTCATTTCTTTTTTTAATTTTCTACAGTACAGCTATTCTCACAACACTAAATGATTAAAAGAACTGAGAGCCATTAGGAAGAAGCTCTTCTAATCCACCAGTCTCTGGAACATTACTCTTCAGCTTTCCCTAATAGAAAAGAATGCAATTCTATATAGTAACACCACAATGCCATAGTCAAATTGTTTTCAAATAGTGTTTTTATTCCAAATGTTTTTTACTGCAAATGGTTTTAACCAATTTTTTTAAATTTCAAATTTGGACTGGCTCAGTGGTCAAGAGCCCTGGCTGCTCTTGCTGAGGACCCTGGGTTGAGTTCCCAGCACCCACATGGCAGCTCACAACCATCCAGAACTCCAGCTCTAGGGGATCCCATTTCTCCTTCTGAACTCCTTGGGTACCAGATATGCAGGTAATGCATATAAATACATGTAGGCAAAATACACCTAAAAGATATTTTTACATTTTAATTTTAATTTTCTCTTCAATATAACAGAACAGTTTTTAAGCACACCAAAATTCACATATAGAGTGTTATATGCTCACATTTGCATTCATGTTTTAGAAAATTACAGTTTAGAGATGAAAAGAAAGTGAATTCACACTTCAAGAGTACTTAGGGGGGACTGGAGAGATAGCTCAGTGGTTAAGAGCACTGGCTGCTCTTTCAAAGGTCTTGAGTTCAATTCCCAGCAACCACATGGTGGCTCACAATCACCTGCAGTGGGATCTGGTGCCCTCTTCTGGCCTGCAGGAACACATGCAGGCAGAACACTGTATACATAATAAATAAATCTTTTTTTAAAAAAAAAAAAAAAAAGAGCACTTAGGGGAAAAGCACTAATCCATGATACATTTTCTACCCTACACAGATTATGAAAATACTAACATTTTAAACTTAAGACACAACAATCCTACCTCAGGAGCTATCAGTGCTATTTTAAATTTTAAATTAAAGGTAATAAATGTTATTGACCAGGTAGTCAATCTTTTCACTCCTTCAACCCTAGTTTGCCAGTCAATTCTAAGTAAATAATTTGCAATCCACTTAAATAAAGCTTTCTGTCTCTTCAAAAGCCCCAGTGCCATCTCTGTTATTACTCCTCTGCATGCAGCACTGGGAACGTACCAGTAAATCCACATACTAAAGTCTCATCTATATGTCTCTAACAGCACGGAGCAGTCAGGAGGTCTGGCCTGAGATGGTGGTTAGAAACCAGGTCTCTGTAGGAAGAGCACCCACACAGAATGCCCAAGGAGCTGCTCCTTCTGTAGGTAACTGTTCAGCAGCTCATCGTTTGGGACTTAAGCTCTTACACTAAGGCCCCAAAGACCAGACTAAAATCCAAAACAGGGTCACTCCTGCTAAAAGAAGCTCTGGACATCAAGTAAAACTAACCTGTTCATTTCCAAGAACTCAGGAGAGGAAAAAGCTGAATGTCCCAATCAGCCCAATTTCAATGGAGGGAGTAGGTTACATCTGTTTAAGTCATTACCCAAAGCAAAGATAACTTCAAGGCATTTGAAAGCTACACATTTTTCTATTTTCTATCACTGTCTCCTGGCTCCTACCTATCTTTGAAATAACCAATCTGCTCTCAGCTCTTTTGTTTCAGCCTCTGTGTATAAAAATCACATTTCTGTATTTAGCCCATGAACACTTCTCTTTTCTCAAACAACATGTTATCCCAATTCTAGAGCCGATAATGAAGTCAATTAAATGTCAACCAAGGGGACAAGAGAGATAGCTCAGTGGTTAAGAGAACCGCCTGCTCTTCCAGAGGACCCAGGTTCAATTCTCAGCAAACACATGGCAGCTCACAACTGTCTGTAATTCCAGTTCCAGGGAACCCGACACCCTCACACAGACATGCAGGCAAAACACTAATGCTTATAAAATAAAAATAAATTTAACAAAAATTGTTAAACCAAATTATTCTAATTTCGTCCTCTTCCGTCCCATTCTCCCAGGGAAAAAGCAACATCACCCTGAAGTAGAAAGCACTCCTCGCCAGAAAATGAAGGTGTTGGCACACTGAACATCAGCACCTCAGTCTCCAGAGCTGTGAGTAATAAACTTCTGCTTTTATAAATTACTTGGTTTCAGATATCTTCTTGTTGTGGCAGAAAAAGACTATGACAGAACTGGTATTCAGAAATGGCGTGTCAATCATATCAACAAAGGCCTAAAAATGTGGAAGAGGCTTCAAAACTGAATAATAAGCACAGGGTGAACCATAAAAGGTGATTCTGGTGAGGGGTCAATGGAGAGCCACAACCAAAACCTGCATCTTTTTTACAGACACTTAAGAGGTCATGATCAGAATGCTGGTATAAATATGAACTGGCAAGATGGCTCAGCAGGTCAAGAGCACTTGCTACTCTCTAGCAGAGGACTCAACTTTGGTTCTCAGCACCCATGTCAGGCAACTCACAACCAGCAGTAACTCAAGCTCCAGGGGAATCCAATACCCTCTTCTGGCCTCCACAATACCCACACAGACACATGAATAAAAATAATAATCTTAGAAAGAAGCCAGGCGGTGTTGGCACACGCCTTTAATCCCAGCACTCGGGAGGCAGAGCCAGGCAGATCTCTGTGAGTTCGAGGCCAGCCTGGACTACCAAGTGAGTTCCAGGAAAAGGCGCAAAGTTACACAGAGAAACCCTGTCTCAAAAAACCAAAAAAAAAAAAAAAGATACATCAGGTTTGACCAGCCAAGACCCCCTGAAAGGTCTCCGATGACACCATGGCCCAGATAATCTAACATCCAGAGCAGTTTCAAGGCAACTGGATCCCACAAAATTTTCTTTGTGTGCCCATAAGATACAGTGCCCCCCCCCTCCAGCAGGAAGTAGTAAGAGATGCTATGCCCAAATTCCCAAATATACCAAGCTGGCTTTAGAGGTGGAATTGGCTCACTCCCCCTCTAAACCCAGACATATTGCTTTAAAAAAAAAATGGTTAAGAGATTCTTGTGTCCCAAATCAGAAGAGCCCTCTGGTGTGGGACAGAAAAAAAAACAATATTTTTATTTAAAACAGGTTGATTATAAATGTGATCTCTTTCTAAAAAAAAGGGGGGGTGGGGTGGGGATATGATATAGATATATAGGAGGATATTGAGATGATAAGATAAAAGGGTAGATTAATGAACCTACTTTTAAAGAACAACTTGTTTAAAATGTTTTGCATTGGTATAGATTTTAGTTTATGTTTAAAATGTTTTACATTGGTATAAATTTTAGTTTATTGATACAAACTTGAAGTTAATTTTGTTATACTGTACATATATATTTCTATTCTTGTCTGAGGTATTATGTTTATGTAACTCATTTAAAATTGTAATGGATAATTAAAAAATAGATTAATAATTAGTCATCTATGATAATCATATTTGTAGCCATGTTAGTTAAGTCTTCTAGGTATACATAGATATATTTCAGATAGATAGGTAATCTTCAAACACTTCATAGACCTAGAGAATATGGCATTTAAATAACTTAGAATTCTGTTGACATGAGACACAATTGCCCCTGGCTGCACCAATTGATCCCGAGAGAATGTTGGGCTTCTAAGACATTTCCATTTGGAAGTTTGTCTTTTTGGCACAAAATGGCCTACTGGGCAAAGAACTGCCCTTGCCTTGATGGCTAACAGTACAAATGCAATGCTGTCCTTTCTGGACAAGCGGGACACAAGGAAAGCGACCACTGTACTCTACCAAGACAGGGTAAGATGGTCTCTCAGAATTCCTGCTTCTGAAAATGGTCTGTCAGATACTTTAGGCCTGTAGCCAATTTGAATGCACCAACCTTGATGGCTAACAGTACAAATACAATGCTGTCCTTTCTGGACAAGCGGGACACAAGGAAAGCGACCACTGTACTCTGCCAAGATAGGGTAAGATGGTCTCTCAGAATTCCTGCTTCTGAAAATGGTCTGTCAGATACTCTAGGCCTATAGCCAATTTGAATGCACCAACAATGCTGAAAAACATTAGGTGACTGTCCAGGCTGCCAGCTGTCTTGGTCTACTCTTGCAAGATTCCCAAAAGTTGCTTGCATCCATCTACCATTTCTCAGGTACCATTATGTTCCTTCTCAGGTCTTTGATGTGGTTGAAAACTAGATAGTTGTAATTTCCTCAGTTATGATAAAAGATAAGTTAGATATAAAACCTTAAACTCACAAATATAAGATAGATAGGACATCTTCTTTAATATTGTAACTGTAATTCATGCTCAATAATTGTTTTGTTATATGTAATTTTACTATGTTAAAATTAAAACCTCCCTTTTTAAAAAGAGAAGAAAAGGGGAAGTGCTGTGGATATCACTCTATATAAATAAAACACTGATGGCCAGTGACCAGGCAGGAAATATAGGCGGGACAAAGAGAGAGGAGAATTGGGGAAACAGGAAGAAGGAGGAGAGACACTGCAACCACCGCCAGGAGAAGCAGCATGTAAAGATGCTGGTAAGCCACCAGCCACGTGGCAAGGTATAGATTTATAGAAATGGGTTAATTTAAGATAAAAGAACAGTTAGCAAGAAGCCTGCCACGGCCACACAGTTTGTAAGCAATATAAGTGTCTGAGTGATTATTTTATATGTGGATTGTGGGACTGCAGGGCTTGGTGGAACCTGGAGAGAAGCCCTCCAGCAACACAAGAACCTCTTTTATACAACCTCTTTGTAGTGGCAAAGATGCACTACACCTGTGGTCCCAGCACCCAGAGGGCTGCAAGCTCCAGCCAACCTGTCCTACATAGTAAGACTGTCTCAAAAAGCCATATAAGTAAAATGACAAGCCCTGGCTGGACTATGTCTGTGTCCTAGTGTTTTCTCACCCTAAGCAGAGAACTGCAGTGTCTGATGGACACAAACTCTATCTAAGCACAGTGTTGAAGATGCTAGCTCGTTTATCTTAACTGTTGACAGTTAATGTTTGGAAACAATCCTAAGATGGAATTTATAATCAAAAGAGAAGAATTTATAGCACAGGAAAACTCTGTATTGACAGGTTATGAGAGTATCAAGCAACCTTCAGTGCAATCGGCTTTTGCTGAAAGAATGACCTTGAGGGCATTCCAGTTTTCTCCCTAGTCGGCCACTCCTACCACATGCCCAGACTGTCCTGGCCTTGGTGACAGCTCTTTCAGGGGACGGACCCAGAGATAACCAGGACCTCAGCTCTCCTTGGCTAGGGCCACCTCAAGTCTCTGCCCCACTGCATTCGTATGCAGTTGTCCTTGGCTATTACTCCATTGTGGCTCAAGTGAACCCAACTGTGGCTCAGCTACCACTGGGAAAGAGACAACAGTAAACAAACCTTGGCAGCATCTGTGCAGTGCTAACTACAGGAGTATGTGGGCTAGAGAGGCACAGGTGAAGACCCACATTTCAAAGGGCATTTGGAAAACCTTGGGGACCAGGCAGAAACTTCCGCAAGAGTGGCCTACAGCAGTACACTGTTACAGTGTGATGGCAGAATCCTCCTTAAGAGACCAGAACTGTACAGCCACCAGCATGGAACTTCAGCCTAAGGACAGAGAGGCAGCAAAGGTCGATGCTGCAATATGGACTTCCCCAGAAAAGCTGTAGAACAGGTATCTCTGCAGCCCGGGGGACTCAAGCCCCTATCACTAAGTTGAGAGGACAGAACGTGAGGGCAAAGATGACCCCCCAGCCTCTGTGGATGTGTTCTGCTGAGTGCCACCCCTTGTCCTTTTCTGCCTCCTTACTGAAATGAAAATGTCTATCCTTTCCCATTCTACCAGCTCGGACTTGTCTGATTTCACGGGGCCAGTTTCAGAGAGAAGCTTGCCTGAAGATTAGTAACACCCTCAGTCGCATCGGAATCAGATAGTTAAGATTCTTGACTTCTAAGACTTGAGTTGGTCCTGGAATGTAGTCATACTGGGACAGAATGAATGTGGTTTCCATGTTAAAAGGACAGGGACTTTTGGGGATTAGGAGCAGAATGTTATGATCTGAAATGTGTTCACATAAACTCATACACCGAAACAATGTGCTACGGGGTGAGATTTTTAGATTAAGCCATTATGAATGGGATTCATAACTGTATAAAGTAAGTATTGGGGAACTATCTGCCTTTTCTGCTTATGTGAAGGCACAGAAACAAAAAAGAAGCACTCATGGCTAATACCAAACCTGCTCTTGCCTGGATCTTACAATCTCCAGTCTAAAAGTATGAGACACAGCTCAGAAGTAGAGTACCAGTCCATCATGCCTCTCTGGTCCTGGGTTAAGAGTGGTGGAGAGAAGAGTCTGGAGCTAAAAAGCTTGCCCTATCTTTCTGCTGTGATACTCCTGGATACTTTCTAGTCATGAGCTAAACATCATGACAAAAGAAAATGTACTAAAACATCGAGCATGTTGATTGCAAATGCATAGACACTTTACAGACAGTGCTCAACAGAAAATGCCATATAGCTTTCCTCTGCTAATACTTCACAGAGAAGACAGTAGTTAGGACTCCTCCTATGAGAGGAGATCTGAATCCCTTAGTGTGACATGAAGTCCTCAATTCTCAATCAGTTATTACACCTGCTGAAAAGGTCTGAGTCTCAGCTGTGCCACTCACTAGCCAGTCTTGGGCAAATACTCACAATGGAGATGACAACTGCATTGTGAAAAACAATGACAGACCCCCTGCAAAGCTTTTGGAAACCTGATGGCTGCACACTGCAATTTACACGAAAGATAACTGAATTATGACACGTTTCATGGTCTTTAAATGAGTTAATGTTTTTTAATCAGCATAAAGGGGATTACTGAGTCAATGGACTGAAAAACAACAGAGTTTTTATACAGGGAAAAACTTAAGAGTATTTCTGCTGAAAACTGAATAGGGGGGGGGTACTCCAAGATAATGATCACATCACAAAATAAGAGCATTTACACAGGCTGGAGAGATGGCTCAGAGGTTAAGAGTACTGACTGGTCTTCCAGAGGTCCTGAGTTCAATTCCCAGCACCTACATGGTGGCTCACAACTATCTATAATGAAATCTGGTGCCCTCTTCTGGCCTGCAGGCATAACACTGTATACATAATAAAATCTTTTTTTAAAAAAAAAAAAAAAAAAGCATTCTCACAACTCTAATGGTTAATGCTGTTAGCCTGACAGATTCTAGAATTGCCTGGGAGATGGGTCCCTATCCATGCTGGGAGATGAGTCACTAGGCATGCTGATGGGAGGATGTCATGACTGCATTGATCAATGTGGAAAGGACCATCTTTTTTAATATAGGTATTGTGTGTGCACATGCAAATCACTAGTGGGTAAAGGTACTTCCAGAGGACAGAAAGAGAGGATAGGATGGCCTGAGTTCTATAAAAGGATTGATGAACTGCTGGAAATGGATCCTCTACAAGAGCAAAACATTTTTGTTTGTTTTTGGAGACCAAGTTTCCCTGTGTGTATTCCTAGCTGTCCGGGAACTCCCTTGTAGACCAGGCTGTCCTCAAACTCAGAGATCCACCAGCCTCTGTCTCTCAAGTACTGGGATTAAAGGCATGCGCCACCACTGCCCAGCAAGCAAAACACTCTTAACCCTGGAGAGAAGCTGTCTCCAGCTCATAGAAGACCGACATTTAATTGTGGGCAGGACCATTCCATACTCGGGAATCCAGTGCTATCTGAGGTGATCAAAGTGAGCAGAGCTGAAGCATGCTTCTTCCTTCTCTGCTTCTTGACCATATATGATCAGCTCTCATGTAGCATGAATCTTAAAGAGTTTTATTAATAAAACAAACCCAGGGCCAGGTAGTAGGGTGAACGTTGCATGACCAGAGAAACAGAACAGGCCACAGCTTCCTCACCTTGCCAATTCCTCAGCTGATCCTGTTTCCTCAGACTGGAAGCTTCTGAGTCCTCATCTAAATGGATCTCAGCTGAACTGCTGCTAGAAGCCTAAAAGCTTAACCAGGCTATAGTTCCTCGTCCTCACGCCTTAAATACCTTTCTGCCTCCTGCCATTACTTCCTGGGATTAAAGGAAGTGAGTCACCATGCTTGGCTGTTTCCAGTGTGGCCTTGAACTCACGGAGATCCAGGTGGATCTCTGCCTCTGGAATGCTAGGATTAAAGGCGTGTGCTACCACTGTCTAACCTCTATGTTTAATATTGTGGCTGTTCTGTTCTCTGACCCCAGATAAGTTTATTAGAGTGCACAGTATTTCAGGGAACACAATACCACCACACTCTCACAAGGTCCTATGGCTGTGACTTCCCCAGAATGACCGACTAACCTCCAACTGTGAGCCAAATAAACCCTTTCTCCACCAAGTTGCTTTTGTCAAGAGTATTTTATCATACCAACGGGAAAAAATATCTTTACATAAGCCAGGCAGTGGTGGTGCACGCCTTTAATCCCAGCACTCAGGAGACAGTCTCTTCCAGGACAGCCAGAACTACACAGAGAAACCCTGTCTCCAAAAACATCTTTACACTAATCATAAAATTATTTGGGCATGGTGGTGCATAACTTTAATCCTACCACTAAAGAGGCATAGGCAGGTATATCTCTATAAGTTCAAGATCCAGTCTAAACACCAAGTTCTAAGATAATGAGATCCTGTCTCAAAAAATAATAAAATTTCAACTTTTTCTTGTACTCAAAATGACATATCCACTATACTCTTCTTGTTAACTTTTTCAATTTATTTTGGTATTGGGGATAAAGCCTTGCACATGTTAAACTCAGACCATCACTTGAATTAACCCCTGGATAGCTCATCTCAATTGCCAACTGGGAGATAGGCCTCTGAGCATGTCTGTGAGTAATATTACCTTAACTAAGTTAATGAGGTTGGAAAACCTGCCCACAGAGGGTGGCACCATTCCCTCCATAGGCATTCTGGACTACATAAAAAGAGGAAACCTGGCTGAGTCCAACATTCATCACTCTTTGCTTCTTGACTGGATGCAAAGTGGTTTAGTAACCACTTTCAAGGTCCTACTTCCTTGACTTCCCCACCATAATGACAATGAGCTAAAAGAACCCAGATATGCTAGAAAAGAATAAATACCCCTCCTTTTGACACTTTTTCTAGTTTGACTTTGAGCAAATAATTCTGTTAAGATTTGTTTTTTCTTCTAAAAAGGAGGCAATCCTATCTCATGGGATTGCCATAATCTAAGTTTCTCAAAAATTTTATTTGTAGCCAGGCAGTAGTGGTGCACACCTTTAATCTCAGCACTTGGGAGGCAGAGGCAGGTGGATCTCTGTGAGTTTGAGGCCAGCCTGGTCTACAGAGTGAGTTCCAGGACAGCCAGAGCTGTTACACAGAGAAACTCTGTCTGGGGGATGGATGGATGGATGGATGGATGGATGGATAGTATAATTTGTCTTATAGATAGATGGATGGATGGATGGATGGATGGATGGATGGATAGATAGATAGACAGATAGGTAAGTAGGTAGGTAGGTAGAAGATACATAGTATAATTTGTCTTTTTATAAACATGTACCTAAAGACCTTACCAACAATAGTCTCCTATAAGAGCTACACTGCTATTTTTTCCAAGCTCTGGCAACAGGGAGACTTACTTCCTTACAGATTGTTGATTTATTGCTAGAGTCTACTAACCAACAGATCACTTAAGACATTTTTAAAGGTCCTAGCCTAGACATACACTTCAGTGGCAGAACAATTTCTTAGCATGCACAAAGCCCTAAATTCTAACCCCCCCCCAACAAAAGGAAAGCAAAACAAACACACACACAATCTAAATAGCCATCACTAAAAAGAATACAAGCATACAGTGAAATGTTATGCAGCTATGAAGAAATGGGTAGATTTCTAAGTAAATGTGGAACAAAATACAAGCTAAACAATTAAGATTCAAAAACTGCAAGTACATTAGGCTTTGTGTACAGACTCACACCTAAGTGTATAAAGGCGCCAGAATGCACTAAAGGAAGGGCAACAGAAAGGATAATAAAGATACACAATGGTTTTGATGGCTTTTGAATCGATGCAAAATAAACTAGAAAAAAATGGCTGTCTTCTGGAAAGAGGGATCAAAGAACTTAGAGAGGGAAACTATTTATCTCTCTTGTACTCTATCTTATTTAAGTTTTTAGGGTCAGGGCTGTAGATCTTTTATTAAAGGGCTTGCCTAGAATGCAGGAAGTCCTGGGTTCAATTCCTGACACCACATAAACCAGGTATAGTGGCACACACCTATAATCTCAGCACTTAGAAAGTGGAGGAAGTGGATCACAAGTTCAAGGTTATCCTCTGCTACATAAATTCTAGACCAGCCTGGGCTACAAGAGACCCTTCTCTTCAAAATAAAGGAAAAAAATTTAACTTGTACTTTTTTTTTTTTTTTTGGTTTTTCAAGACAGGGTTTCTTTGTGTAGCTTTGCGCCTTTCCTGGAACTCACTCTGTAACTCAGGCTGGCCTCGAACTCACAGAATGCCTGCCTCTGCCTTCCGAGTGAGCCACCACCACCCGGCAACTTGTGCATGTTTTACACTTTTAATTTATAAGCTATTATTCTGATATTTAAATGCTACACATCTTTCATTCTGAAGATACAGTAAAACTACCTTACAACAGTAAGAGCAATACTTATTTTTTTAAAGAAAAAGCGAGAAAAATATACAAAGAGACCTCAAAAAAGGAGAGGGCCTAGGAAATGCAGCTCAGCTAGTACAATACACTCCTAACATGCAGGGAATCCTGCCTTTATTGCCAGTAATGCATAATGCAGGTGGTACATACCTGTCACCCCAGCACTAGGGAGGTGAAAGCAAGAGGACCCCAGAAGCTCAAAGTCAGCTTTGGCAACCTAACAGTTTGAGGTCAGCTGATAACCTGTCTCCAACGGGGGTGGGGGGAGGTCCTTCTTTTAAAAGACTACCTATTATCTGCATACCAATCAACTCAGAATCAATAAGATCAGTACCCTTATCCACACACTGTCACTCAGGTGCTGACCAATACTTTCTAAAGTTGAGAAGGAGAAATTCTAAGAAGAAACAGGAAAAAGACTTTGTCTTCTTAAACACATGCATATTTAAAGCCCCGTAGTTCTGAAGGTTTTTAGAGATCATGTGCTGCATACTCCACTCTATTTTACATAAAAATTGTATTTTCATACAGACCAAATGTACAGCTCAAGGCCACAATTGTTCTGAATGACACAGCATTAAAAACTATAATCTCAGGATTCTCAACCCAATACTAATTCCTAATACCAAAAGGAAACCCAACACTAGATGTGTATTCAACTGTTAAGATGGCAGCTCCTGTCGTAAACGAGCATTTTATCATCTTGCACTTTGGCTCACTGAACTACTTTATAAGACAGACTGAGGGGTTGAGGAATCGGCTTAGCCAGTAAAGCACTTGCCTCACAAGCATGAAAACCTGAGTTCAGGTCCCCAGCACCCACATAAAGAACTAACTGAGGCTACTTACACCTGTAATCCCAGCATCAAGGAGAAGGGTCCAGGTCCAGGTAAAAGACCCTACCTCAAAAATAAAGTGGCCAGGTGGTGGGGGCGCATGCCTTCAATCACAGAACTCAGAAAGCAGAGGCAGACCTGATCTAGAGAGACTATGAAGTGAAACCCTGTCTGTCTCGAAAATCCAAAAATATAAAATAAAGAACAACGAGGAAGGTACACACACACACACACACACACACACACACACACACACACACACACACGTGCCTGTGCAGAGAAGTCTCTGGACCGATGGGGGGTGGTAAGCACAAACACAATAAATCACTGTACAAAGAAAGGAAATACAGATGTAAGATGAAGGTTAACACTAGTCAAGCCTGGCGGCACACTGCAATGATCCCAGCCCTAAGGAGGCTGAGACAAGATGAACAGCCTCAGCTCCAGTAAAGAGTCTATGTATCAAAAAACACAAATTAATAAAAATAATCTAAATAACAACACTCAGTAACTGTGGCGACTTAAGACTGAACTTGATCGCATGCCAGGCCAGGCCTACTAGCTCCCAAACAAGTCTCCTGACTACTCCAAAGAGATGCTACTGCTGCCTGGCCTGTCCTTACTCCTCAGCTCCACCTGCAGCACTAAGCCCTGCTTCCAAGATGAGAAACTCAGACACTCCCAGCCAAACTTACAAAGCTAGGAAGGGAGACCTTTGCCTTCACTGTTAACTAAATTGGTGAGCTGAAAAAGAATTATGTTTTGATAAAACAATCAGATCTTCTGGATTTCAAATAAAATCAAGCATATAAAACAACAACTGACATATTTTGGCTACTGAAGCTTGAGTACCCTCTAGAGTAAAGCCATCATGAAAATCTAGCTACTTGAAAATGGAATCTCATCAACAATCAATTCATAGCCTTTAATTCCAGCACTTGGGAGGCAAAGGCAGGCAGATCTCTGTGAATTCAAGGCCAGCTTGGTCTACAAAGCGAGTTCCAGGACAGCCAGGGTTGTTACACAGAGAAACTCTGTCTCCAAAAACAAAACAAAACAAAAAATAATCAATTCATTTGAACACAAACCACATTTAAGCCTTAAAAAAAATCATATAAGAAATATGATTATGAAAAATCAAGTGCCTTTATATTACCTCATAATACAACCTTAACTGTCAAAACATACTTATTATCCCACTGCCAGGTCAGCAGAACTGGAGTGGAGAGCTTTCCTATACTACAGAAAACAACAACAAACAAAAGCTACTTCCCCGACAAGGGTGAAACATCATGGCAACTTATTATACTAATAAGCCTTCCTGGCTCGCCCTTGCAATGCCGGCAAAGTAATGACAGAATTTCCCCCCACACTAACTTCCAAGGTTATTAAAGTCCTATCTGGAACATTAATGAAATGTTCTGTTAATGTGAACAGTAAAGCAAGAGTCAAAACCTCAAACGCCCACACAGAAGTCACTGGTTAGGTGTAGGGAGTCGGGCAAAATGGAGTCTGCCCATCAAGAAGCCTAAATCCTACATCATTTGTCACTGCATTTAAAAAAAAAAAAAAATGTTGGGCTGGAGAGATGGCTCAGTGGTTAAGAGCACGGACTGCTCTTCCAGAGGACCCAGGTTCAATTCCCAGCATCCACATGGCAGCTCACAACTGTCTGTAACTCCAAGAGCTGACACCCTCACACAGACATCCATGGCAAAACATCAATGCACTATAGATAAATTTAAAAAAGAGTAAGCTATATTCTTTTAAAAAAAAATGTAGTTCTCTCTTAGAGCTTCTGGTGTTGTCACTGTTGACAATTCAGTTAAAATCAACACACACAGGGGCTGGAGAGATGGCTCAGAGGTTAAGAGCACCATTTGCTCTTCCAAAGGTCCTGAGTTCAATTCCCAGCACCCACATGGTGGCTCACAACCATCTGTAATGAGATCTGGCACCCTCTTCTGTGTACATAATTAATAAATAAATAAATAAATAAATCTTTAAAAAAAAGTTCCAATACCCTTAAAAAAAAAAATCAACATACACAGATACAAAAAGGCATTATACCATACATTCTAGCCACCAGAATAGCTGCAATAAGGACAGATAATGCCAAACTGCAAATATAAAATGACCAAAATTCATAAACTTCTAAAGGGAGAAAGCTGACATGGGTTACTGAAGCTGAATATATGCACACCCTATTGTACCTACCAATTCCCTAGTGAATTGAGCAAGAAACTCTCCAAACACACCTAGAAATGGTTCTAAAATTTGATTTTCCATTTGATGTATGTATCTATGTGTGTACATGTGTGTACCAGGTGCCAGCACCAGATCCCCTGGAGATGGAAGTTCCAGGTGGGTGGAAGCTGCAGGACATGGGTGCTGGGAACCCAACCAGTCTTCAGAAGATCAAGTGGCCTTCACACTGCACATTTCTCCAGTCCACATACATAACTTTTTCTTCACAGACAAAAATTAAACAGTCTAAGTAGCCACTAACAGTAAAATTAGAAAGCAAATGATACATTCATATAATGTAACATTGTTCAGAAAGGAGCTGAAGAGGCTCTTCCTCCACAAAAGCAAACAGCAACTCTGGTTACTGTGTCAAAAACTGGCCGACTTCTGTCCCTGCCAGAGGAAAGCTGAAACAGAACAGTAAACTAGGCTATTTGGCAGAAGTTCCTACAGGAAATACAAAGGAACTGTATGACTACCTTTAACTGCATCCAAGATCAGAGAAGCAGAAAACACAGACAGAATTTGCAATTAAAAGAGAAGCTAAACAAATATTTAGGACATGTACAGCCTCACCTTACAAAAGAATGAAGAGGAACATTTAGAAGCGCAATCCAAGAACGTGGCCAAACAGTAGGCAGTCGGCTAGAGCCAGAGGACTCTGAGAACTCCACCTTTCAACTCTGTGCAGTTGCACCAGGTAACTGACTCTAAGCAACACTGGTCAGAGAAGCTTCCTCTTGCAGTTAATACTGAGACACCTAACTGGTTTAAGTGCTCTAAACAGGATATTACCTGTAACACACACAGGCACACTCACACCGCCCAAGGCTCTTGGAACATCAGGAAAGAGGCAGAAAGAATGTGATGTGAGAGCTGGAGGATGGGGCCATTGCTGTTGAAGCTGCCTTCTACACATGACACACCCACAGAACTCATGAACTCCTTACCTGCCTGCACGAGATGGAACCTGTCGACATCCCAGCATGGGTGGGGGAGGAGCTCAAGAAGCCCCACCCCAGCCAAGAAGCTATTGGTCGTTAATGGCGACTGGGGGAACAGAGATCATTTTTCTTCAGGGACACAGCCCCTGGTAAATTGCCCATGCCCCAGTAATAATCCCACAGCCATGCTTACGCAGGCAACCCTGTTTTAACTCAGCGGTTAACTTTTTTTTTAATTTAAAAAGACCACAGGGTGGTGGTGGTGCAAACTCTGAGGCCCAGCACTCGGGAGGCAGAGGCAGGTTGATCTCCAAGTTCTAGGACAGCCTGGTCTATGGTGTGAGTTCCAGGACAGCCAGAGCTTCATTTAAAAAAAAAAAAAGTTTATAACAGAAAAACCTGGGGCTGGAGGGATGGCTCAGCGGTTAAGAGCACTGTCTGCTCTTCCAGAGATCCTGAGATCAATTCCCAGCAACCACATGGTGGCTCACAACCATCCATAATTCGATCTGGTGCCCTCTTCTGGCCTGTAAGCATACATGCAGACAGAATACTGTACACACAATAAATAAATAAATATTTAAAAAAAATAAATTTAAAAAACCTGAAAGTAGGAGGGGGACACGTTGGGAAAAAAGAATCCCAGAGGTAATGGGAAAGAAGGAATGAGAGAGGGTCTGGGGAGCACATTATAAACATGTATGAAACTGTCAAAATATAAAGAATAGGAAGGGGGGGATCATGAAGACACTGAAAATGCCAGTTAGGACATTGAAGAAACCTCTGAGATCGCCTCTCCCTGGACTGACCAAGAGCTCTGAGAAAGCAAAATCATCTAGGTGGCAAGGGCCAGATTGCCCTTCCAGGCTGGCTGCCAAATCACCTCAGGTTCTCTGCTCCCAGTAGCTACCGCTCCACAAGTCCAGGAAGCATAAGCCCAGCCAAGGAAACAGATACAGGACGTATACCACTGACTGTCACACGGTGTAAGATCTAAGGGGCTGTGACAAACTCCCACAACTACATTTCAAAGGGTGTCCTGGAGAGCCTGGGGAGCTGACAGGAGAGTAGAGCCACACACTCACAGTCCCTACTCAGACAATTCCCAGGTAGTACTAGTCCCTGTCACCACAGAACGGTAAGGTCACCCAGTGTCCAAGTCAAAATGGAAAAATCCAAGGTAAGAGATTTTAAAAATGGGGGGGGGGGGGGGGATTGTCACAGGGATAAGGCCACCTGAGGCCCTGGGGTCCAACTCCCAGCCCAGGTTGAGATGAATATGCTTAAATTTTCCACTAGATTGTGGGTGTGCTTGGGACACACCACAACCCCTTTCCTGCCTATTCCTTTCTGGAATGAGAACATTTACTCTATACCTACCTGTTTCATCACTAAATTCTAGAAACATGTAACTTAATTTCAGACTCGGGGATGGAGAGGAAGGTGCCCATCTCCCCCATATCTGGTTTAGATGTGGTATGGACTTTGCACTTTTAAATTGATAGTGGAAGGAGTGAACAGTCTTGTGACTACTGAGATGAAGGAATGAATTGGGCATTGTGAGGACAGTATGTTTGAGAGTTCAGGGCCAAATGCTTCCATTTGAATGACCCCTGAAGTCCATGTATTAGACATTAAATCCCAAATGCAACAGAGATGGAGTGGAACACCTAATAAGAGGTGATTCTGCCCAGCAGTGGTGGTGCACACCTTTGATCCCAGCACTTGGAGGCAGAGGCAGGTGCATCTCTGAGTTTGATGCCAGCCTGATCTACAGAGCAAGTTCCAGGACAGCCAGGAATACACAGAAAACCCTGTCTTGGAAAACCAAAACGAAACAAAGCAGAGGTGATTCTATCACAGGGAGTTCTCTCTCCTGGACAGACTGATGTTGAGGGGACTGGACTAGTTAGCTTAAGATCAGACCTATAATGAAAGCAGCCTGGGCACTCTCTGGCTCTCTTACAATGACTGCATTCTTGTTCTTTCTGCTGAGCACAACATGAAGAAGGCGTTCTCCATACAGCCAGTACCTTGATGTTGGACTTCTCAACCTCCAAAACAAATACATTTCCTTTCCTTTTGGCTTCCTGTAGTCCAAACAGCCTATAATGCCTATGTGACAAAGGATGATGACCTTTAACTTCTGATCCTCCTGCCTCCACCTACCAAGTGCTGGGATTACAGGGTTGCAGTTCTTCTTTCTTTCTTACTATGTATTTATTTATTGAGGTTTAGTGGGAATGCAGTAATGTAGAGATCAGAGGACTTGCAGGAGTTGGTTCTTTCTCTTCCAGCCATCTTGCCAGACTCTGAAATCCCTTTGTAAATTGTTCAATCTATGTTTTTATTATAGCAACACGCAACAATTCAATTTAAACAAGTACTTCAATTGAAAGCCTAAAATCATATGCACACGAGCATACCATTCCATGGAGGCCAGACAAAACAGTGATGGAAGAGCATGGGGGTCTAACAGGTGACAGTCCTGCTATGACCTCTTGCTGACAAGACACTGACATTAAAAGATTCACTTGAAGAATGTCCTAATACCAGTCAGCAACTAACAGAATTCGGATGTTTTGTAATGGCAATATTTGGAATTTGTTGTCTATTTTAATTTCCTTGAACCCGTAATTAGTGGCTGAAGGCTATCTTAAGAGTTTGAGAAACAGACTGAACAACTAATTAAGTGTACAAATTCAGAAAAGCCATTAGGTTCAAGCCTACCAAGGAAGAGGGCAGTGGCCAATCATGTTAAAGAAATGTCACAGGGCCAGACATAGTAACAACTGATGGGGGAGGGCCCAGTCTATGAAGGGAGGTGCCACCTAGGCAAAGAGCCACTAAGTAGCCTTCCTCCGGGGGCTGTTCCAGTCCCGCCCCCAGGCTCATCCTGGTGCCTGGCTTCCCTCAGCAATGGACTCTAACAGGAATAAACCCTCCCTCCTCCCCAAGTTGCTTTTGCTTATGGTGTTTTAACACAGCAACAGAAAGCAAACCAGGACAGATACTATTCTTTTTCATTTCCTTACCAATCAAACATTATCCTTAAATTAACTGGAGCCACAACTTCATTTCCTAAAATTTACCTTGAAGAAAACTTTCACTGGGCATGATGGCACACCTGTAATTCCAGCTCACAAGGCTGAGGCAGGAGGCTCTCCAGTTCAGACCAGCCTGGGCTACGAGGGAAGCCCTATCTGAAAACCACCAACAGGGAAGAGGAGGAAGAGACACACACAACTCGAGCTTGTTGAGTCACAGCAATTAAGATGCCTGCTGCCAAGCCTGACCACCTGCGTTCCAGCTCCAGGACCCACGCAGAAGGAGAAAAAAGACTCTCAAACTTTCCTCTGAACTCTTATGCTACCTATGGTGGGCACACACTCACACACATACAGAGAAACAGATAAATGTAATTTTTAAAAAGTTAACAGCTACATCCCAGCAATAAAGTAGCTATTCTTTACAAAACATCTAAATTTATAAGCACTTAAGCTTCGGTAAACAGAGACAAGCCCATCATTCAAAAAGAAACAAGCTCTTAAAAATAAATCATCCCAGTTAAGTGCTAAGCCATTGTATCAGGTTGGTCAGTGTTAAAGACAGATTGTTCCGAAGTCCAAGTTAACCTTTTATCTCGTTATTGCAAGATCTAAAACGAGGGGAAATCGGGTACCTGCTTTAATGCTCAAGGGCAACATTCTACAAATCATTTACCGTTATAGCGAACTCCACTCAACTAAAAAGCTATACATCCACAGCCCTAAATCATTCTCACGAAATCTTACGTAGTGCGAGACGCTCTTGAGGCTCAATGCTGAGAGTTCACTCAATATAATGTTATGGGAAATACAAGCTCCCGGCAGACACCCAGTCTGGCTTTCCAGAAAACTACCCGAGTGCAAGTCCTCGGGAATTCCTAAGCCAAGCTCTCTATGAAACTTGGGCACACTGAAAAAAAAAAAAAAAAAAGGAAGGAAGGAAAAAGGGAAGGAAGGAAGGAGGCTCTGTACACCACTCCGCCCCTTCGACATCCTTAGAAAGCATTTCCAGCCCGGGAAACCTTGCTCCAAAAGCTTTCAACAAAACTTTCCAGCAAAGCCAATGTGCCTTCAGCCCGCCCCTCCCCTCCCCTCCCCTCCCGTCTCCTACCCACATACACACCCACCGGTGAACCTCAACTTTGGGCAGACGGCACTCCACACCGGCGCGCACCAACACGAGTGCTCGCAAACCCGGCCCCTTTGCACACAGACGCACCCGGAAACGGACACCCCTTGCCTCACACTCCCAGCCCATCCCCCCCTCCTCCCCCTCCTCTACCCCGCACCCACTCCCAGAGCCGGCCCCCCATCTCCACCCCTCCCCCGGACACCGCTTCCATCCACCCACGCTCCCGGGGAACCCGCCTCCCCTAGCTCCCGGGCTCGCCTAGGGCGGCGGAGAGAGGAAGCAGGAAGAAGGAAGCAGGGCTGCGCAGGGCCTAGGCCTCTCGGGCCGCCCGGAGGTGAGGGGCAGCGGGCGGCCTCAGGCCTCCTCGGCCTCGGCCTCCTCCGCCTCCGCCTCCCCGCGCCCGTCCCGCACCGCACCGTCCCGTCCCACCCCGCCCGGGCCTCACTCACTCGCCAGCCGCGGTCCATCAAGTCCGCCGCCCGCTGCCGCCGCCGCCGGGACGCCCAGCTCCGGCTTCTTGGGCCCCGCGGGCGGCCCTGCTCCCCCGCCCGGGAGCGCCCCGGGCGGAAAGCCGGCCCCGGCCGCGGCCGCCAGCGCCAGCGGGACGCTGTTGCTATGGAGGCCGAGCCCCGGGCCGGGCGCGCCGGAGGCCGGGTCCTCGTGCAGGAACTGACACTCCTCCCCGTAGAAGCACGTCTTGTCCTTGGCGTAGTAGCGGCAGTACTTGAGCTTCACGCCCGCCGCCGGCCCGCCGGGGACGCCCCCGACGCCCGACGAGGCCGCGACCGCGACCGCCACGGCCGCCGCCAGCGAGGACGACGACGACGGCGACGCGGACGGGGACGGGGAGGCGGCGGCGGCCGAGGGGGGCGGGAGGCCGCCGCCACTGTTCATGGCCACGCCGCAGCCGCGTCCCCCGCCGCCGCCGCCACCATAGACGAGGGCGGGAACGGGGGGGGAGCCGGGGGAAGCCGCCGCCGGAGCCGCCGCCGGAGCCGGAGCCGGATGGAAGCCGGCCGGGCGGGTTGGGCCCGCTGAGGGAGCCGGAGCCGCCCGGGGAGGGGGAGGGGCGGGCGGGCGGGCGGCGAGTGGGGATTCTCCCTCTCCGCTGTCCTTAAAGGGGCCGCGCCGGGGCCGTGCGGCGGCCGGGGCTGGGGGGGACCCCGGAGCGGCGGCGGCGGCGGCCGGCAGCTGCAGAGGGGGACGGCACGGCGCAGGGAGTCCGTTTGGTTTGGTTTGCTTTTTAAAAACAAAAACAAAAAAAAAAAAACTCTCGCCCGCCGCCCTCCTCCGCCCCCCGCCCTCCGCTCGCCGTCTCGCGCTCCGGTGCCTCCCGAGTTGTTTATGCCATTTTCCTCTTCCTGAGACGGGCCGCCGCCTCTCTGCGCGTGCGCGCGCGCGGGCGCGGGCGGGCGGGCCGGCGGGCGCGGGGGCTTGTGGGTAGAGGCCTGGCCCGGGCGGCGGCGGCGGCTGCAGGCGGCAGGCAGGCAGGCAGGCAGGCGTGGCCCCCCGGGGGAGCATCCGCGAGCCGCCCGCAGGCGGTTAGGCCGGCCCGGAGCCCCTCACACACACCCCGTTGGTGCTCTGTCCGCTGGTCGCGGGGTCGGGTGCTGGAGTTTCACGAGGCCGGGGGTCCGGAGCCCGGCGGTTGTCGCCTGGGCAGTGAAAAGGCGAAGGGGACAGCCTCGGTCCCCTGGTCCTGGCCGGGGGACGCGGCCCGGCCTCGCTCCCCGGGGAGGACGGCAGGTTTCCGTCCCTCCTGCCACGTTCCCTTGTCCCCACCCCACCTCCCACCTGGTGTCCTTTTTTTTTTTTTTTTTTTTTTATCCTCCCCCTGGAAGGTGATGGAACTCCCGGCCAGAGAGCCTTCGCTTCTGGGCTCTTTGTCAAAAAAGGGAGCCAGAGCCGTTGATGTCAACAGACCCCCCTGCTTAGAGCAGCACCTGTTTCCTCCGCTCGGACGGCCCTCCTTGAATTTTTTTGTGAAAAACAAGATGCCACCTGGGACAGGGCTGCCTAGGCAGCACGGGGAGACCCATTTCCAAACGTGCTAGAATGCTCCCCTACCCCGCGTTCGAAATTCACTTTTCGAGGTTTTTTAGCCCTCACCACTACTTTTTTTTTTTTTTTCTTTAAAGGGGAGAGGCTTTAAGACATTTTGAAGAACAGCAATGAAGTGAAAGTTGATTTTAACGTTTTAGTTTGTTTTTTTTTTTCTCTGCAAGATTTTCTCAAAAGACAAATCCCTGTTATGAAAAGGATGGGTGTGGGCGGTATTTAAGGAGTTGTGGCAACCTGGCGAAGTCACAGAAGAATGGATATAAACAAAAGTACCACACTGCAGAAAGAGTGAGATGCATGCTGTAGACCCCAAGCTGGTAAGCCTAGTGATGTTGCCTAGCTAAGTCCTAAGCTGAAGTCTTGCCGGGTGAAAGCAGTTTTCAGTCACTTAAATATTCAACAAGTATTTGTTGATGTTCATTACGTGTACCAGGAACTGGAAAGGAGCTAGGGACTCAAACGTGAACAAGATGCAGTCATAACTGAATTCAGATGGCTTGTTCATCCTCCGGCTAATGAGGCGAAGGATACAGGCAGGTGTAAATTAGAGTCTCTAACGCTAACCCTACCGAATCAGCTGTTGGGACTTACAGACGTTGGAATACCTAGACCTGATAGAACAGCAGGCGTTGAAAGCATCCTTGAATTCCGATCTGCGTTCGAAATCAGGTCGCCTCACTGTGCCTCGTTTGTACTGATGCATATAAATGTCCGTTGTTTGGGACGAAATCAATAGAGTTCGGCAATTCCCTTTTATTGCTACTGGGTGTGTAGAGAAAGACCATTCCAGACAAATCAAACAGCTTGTGAAAGAGGCCTTGGGGTGAAACAGGTTAGCTTGTTGGGAGATTAGTGATAGCAGACAGCTGAGCAGAGGCCACAGCAGTCCTTTTCAGGCCACGTTAAGGGATTGGACTTTTTCTTGAGAGCAATTAGAAATTATCACAGAATACTAAGTAGCAACATTAAACATTTCCTTTTAGAAGAAGAAAAGATCCCCATAAGAACCCTGAAAAGCAAGAAAAGAAAGGCAGGTTGTCCCTGAGCAGAGTGAGGCCTAAAATTGTCCAAGGTTCAATAATCCCAAGCCTTACCTAGAGACAAACCTTGTGCTGTTTGTGTTGTCTGTATTACTGTTGCTGAACGAACTTGTATGTCTCAATGAATTGACAAGGAAGGTGGTGTTTATAGTGAGACAACAGGGGTTGGATGAGTTCATGCCACACTCAACATACTGTTGTTCAAACTAACCTTAATGAGGATCTGCCGTGTGTTATATACCAAGCAAGACCTGTGCTAGACTCTGACATACAACATATGTAAGACTTGGCCTCAGGATGGTTGAGTCAGGAAAACTCTTGCCTTGCAAGTTTGAGGAACTGAGTTCAGTTCCCTAGAATCCAGTAAAAATGCTGGGCGTGGTATGTGTGCTTTTAATACCAATGCTGGGAAGGCAGAGAGACAACCCCTCATGCTAGCTGGCCAGCCAGTCCAGCTTAATTAGAGCTCCAGTCTAGTGAGGAAGAGCCCGTCTGAAAGGAGGTGACAGCCTTTCCGAGGATGGCACCTGAGTTCGTCCTCTGACCTCCATATGTACCCTGTATGCACATGCACATACATAGATGTACACATATATTCATAAAGAAGCATATAGATACAAAAAATTAAATGTATGACATTGAGCCTCAAGGCCTGGAGCAGTTAAGAGCAGTTAAGAGCTCAGCGGTTAAGAGCAGAGGACCCAGGTTCAATTCCTAGCACCCACATGGCAGCTCACCACTTTAACTCCAGTTTCAGGGGATCTGACACTTTAGCATAGACACACATGTAGGCAAAACATGAATGCACATGAAAAATAAAAATAATTGTTAAAAAGGTTGAGCCTCAGAAGTTAGCATGGAGTCATCAGAGAATGCCAATGATAAATTCAAACATCCCTCAGTACCACATTTGAAAAATTACACTAAATCCTTGAGAACAGATTAGAGAAAAGTGGACTGAGATACTCACTCAGGCAGCCTCAGCCGTCTCACATTAGTCACAATCAAATGTTGACAAAATGAGCCCTGGAGGTGCTTTCATGCAAAGGGTGTCAATGGATTGATGCATGTCCAAATATAGCTCTCTCCTTTGGACTCTAGCTGTTCTTTAAAAACTTGACTGACACCCTAAGAAATACCTAAATGACCAGTATTCCCCAAAAACGAGTGGGAAGAGGTAACATAGTAAGTAAGGACAGATTAGGATTGGTAAAGGTGCACTAATTGAAAGTCTGTATGGTATCATCAAAACAGATATTTGGCTTTGAATCTGAATTAAGTTGGAGCAATGGGGTATTCCTGACATAGCACTCATGACATACTCTCCCACTCCCCAAAAGTAAATTGACTGATTTCCTTAGCTTGTAAAATGAGCAGTTTGAAATAATTACTGTTTTGGGGGATGGAGAGATGGCTCAGTGGTTAAGAGCACTGACTGTTCTTCCAGAGGTCCTGAGTTCAATTCCCAGCAACCACATGGTGGCTCACAACCATCTAATGTCCTCTTCTGACCTGCAAGCATATATGTAGGCAGAACACTGTACATATAATAAATAAATCTTTAAAAAAAATATATTATTATTCTTGACAGATAAACCCCAAGAAGGTACCTCTCCTCGGTTTTACATTCTAGTGTACTCAGTGCAGTATTACTCAAGAAAGCCAACAAAGAAAGTTAAAAGTGACCTAAACTGTAAACAAGGAATAGCCAAATCACTAGTGGAGTGCACACTTAGACTATTAAGCAGCTATAAAAATCATAGCCAGAGCTGGGCGGTGGTGGCACACGCCTTTAATCCCAGCACTCGGGAGGCAGAGCCGGGCGGATCTTTGTGAGTTCGAGGCCAGCCTGGTCTACAGAGCAAGATCCAGCAAAGGCGCAAAGCTACACAGAGAAACCCTGTCTGGAAAAAAAGATCATAGCCAGGAAAACTTACATTTATGATATTCTGTGGATATGAAACATGATGCAAACTGTATATGCTTTATAAGTAATGTTTTTAAAAGTAATAAGATGAGGATTAGAGTAATTGTCTCCAACATTAGCTATAGTTTTAGGAAGGAGAAAACCAAGTATATAGAGTTGGCCTAGTTTTCCTTTGTTTTCCTTTGTGTGGTAAGCATATATCCTGTAATTGAAAAATAAGCATTAATTTGTTGTAATTTTTTTTTGAGGGTCTTGCTTTGAAGCTCTGGCCTGGAACTCACCTTGTAAACCAGGCTGGCCTCAACTCTCAGAGACCCATCTGCCTCTGCTTCTGGGGTGCTAGGACTGAAGGTGTACCCCACCACTTCCCATCAAGTTTGTTCAGTTGAATTAGCCTTTTAATTCTGAGAAGTAGGTATGTGGTATTCATTTAACCGTTCTCTATTCTAGGTTTCAAATAAATTATTAAAAGCAATCAGACACTTGTTGGCCATTTCTTTTCTTCACATTTTCACGATACTATATCTCAAAGTATATTTCTTCGAAGACTGGTTCGACAGTATTAATTTGTACAAAAAAAAAAAAAAAACTGCTAAGGTTGGAAAGTTTTGAGAAATGGAGTCTTTTTCAGAACCCTGACTGTTGACATTACTATCACCACTAAAGTAGGATGATTCCCAAATTTGCCAGTTTTCAACAGCACACTTGCTGTCAGTGCTTCCAGAAACACTGTCCTCCTCCCCAGCCCCTGGTGGCCACAGTGGGGTGGATTTAAACATCCCCCTCTGCAGTGCCCTTCAGCTTCTGCAGATCCAGAGCTTCCCCATAACATTTCCTCAGGAACCTGGTTACTCCTCTGCCCTCGATCCATCCCTTCCTGGGAACTTTCTGTGACCAGAACAGTTCAGAAAACTGGAGTATTGGTGGGAAGGGGGGAAGACGGACCTGGTTTGGAGGACAGCTGGGACCCTACACAAAATGGGATCTGTAGAACACCGGTCCCCCTGTACCGCTTGGGGTGCCTGCCCCACAAAGCACTTGGGGAAGAGTTGATAATCATGTCACGTTTGCTTTCTCATGCAGCAGCTCCGCTGTGAGCAGCGCAGAGCAGGAAGTGATTTCAGAGTTACAGTCCCTGTGAGGGAGGTCAGGGCAGGAACTGAAGCCGACGCCTCCGAGGGACACTGCTCACTCACTTCCCTCACTGCCGCAGCCTGCTTAGCCACCCAAGACCACCTGCCCAGGAGCGGCACTCACATCAGTCACTACTACTGAACACCCCACAGGACAACCTGATGATGCATTAGGCCTGCCTGGCTTTTGGAGTACTGAGAAACAAGAACCTCTGGGAGGAAGTAGCAGAAAGGAAGCTTCCTTTACAGAATTACTCCTACCACCTGGTTGAGATCTTTCTTTTGACAACTTTGTATTTTCTTTATTGCCTTTAGCTCTGTTTCTCTGATGATGACTTGGACAGTTACTGTGACAGTGCCTCGTGTTTCATCGGCTCCTCCCAGTAGTCCTGTGAAACAGTTTAATGAAGATGTTTTGTATGTAACCTTGGGCATCTCTGAGTCTGAAGGATCTGTGGGCTTCTATTACTCGGTACAAAGTAACTGTCATAGTTAGGGTTTCTATTGCCATGAAGAGACACCAAGGCCACAGTAACTCTTAGCAAGGAAAACATTTACTTGGGGCTGGCTTACAGTTGAGAAGTGTAGTCCATTATTGTCACGGCAGGAAGCATGTCTGTGTGCAGGCAGACACGGTGCTGGAGAGGGAGCTGAGAGTTCTACATCTGCATCAGCAAGGAACAAGAGAGTGATACTGGACCTGACTCGAGCGAGCGTCTGAAACCTCAGAGTCCACCCCAGTGACACACTTCCTCCAAGGCCACACCTCCTCATAGTGCCACTGCCTAGGAGCCCATGGGGGCCATTTTCATTCAAGCCACTACCCGGTCTCAAAACTCCATTCTTTTTCTTTTCTTTTCTTTTCTTTTCTTTTCTTTTCTTTTTTTTTTTTTTTTTGGTTTTTCAAGGCAGGGTTTCTCTGTAGCTTTGCGCCTTTCCTGGAACTCGCTCTGTAGCCCAGGCTGGCCTCGAACTCACAGAGATCCGCTTGGCTCTGTCCCCCAAGTGCTGGGATTAAAGGCGTGCGCCGCCGCCCGGCTTTTTTTTTTTTTTTTTTTTTTTTTTTTGCCTTAGCTCTTTTTCTGATGAGGCCGTCAAGTTCTTGGGATCTGGGGCTTTTCAGCTTGGGTTTTTTGTTTGTGTTTGGTTGTGGGTTTTCCTTTTGAAGGTTGGTTTGTTTAGTGTGTGTTTGGCTGTGCACATGCCACAGTACTCTTGTGGAGGTCAGAGAACAACTTTTGGGAGTCAGTTCTCTCCCTCCACCTTGTTGGCGGGCAGTTTGGTTTCCGCCGCTGTGGTGCAAACACAGGCATTAGGTCAGCCGCCCATCTCCCCACAGGAGTGTATGATTTACACCTGCTTGCCTCCGCATCTAGTGTTTTCCACAGGTTCCTTGGATCGAACCCAGGTCCCAGCTTACACAATGTCCTAGTTAAGGTCACTATTGATATAATGAAAATGACAAAAAATGACCACGACCAAAAGCAAGTTGGGGAGGGGAAAGTGTTTGGCTTTGACTTCCTATCAAAGGAAGTCAGGACAGGAGCGCACGCCGGGCTGAGCTGGGAGCTGATCCAGATGCCATGGAGTGCTGCTTGCTGGCTTGCTCAGCCTGCTTTCTTACAGGATCCTGGACCTCCAGCCCAACCATGGCCCCATCCACAATGGGCTGGGCCCTCCCCCATCAATCACTAATATAAAAACACCCTCCGGGCTTGCTTGTGTCCCATCTTATGGAGGCATTTTCCCACAGAGGCTCTCCGTGGATTCTGGCTTGTGTCAAGGTGGCAAAACCAGCCAGCGCACAGCAAGCACCTGAATCCACTGAACCATCTCCCCAGTTCGCCCTAAGATTAGACAGGTCCCTGCACACTTGAAATAGGTCAGAGCTATGTTTCTTTCCCTTGTATTCTTAGTTCATTTATCACTCAAACAGATGTAGCATGCTTCTTTAATTTACTGGATTATTAGCCAACCATCAATCTTGTTTTAAGATTTTTTTTTTTTTTCAAAATCTTCCTATTTGCAGCAGTTACACTACCATATTGAAAGGGTTTGGTTTTTTTTGTTTTTTGTTTTTTGTTTTTTTTTCTGGCAGCCGGAGGGGGGTGGCGGCGGCGGGTAGGGTATTTTTATTAACACATACTGTACATTACAAGTTTTGGTATGGCAATTTTATTACCTTCTAGTCTCACATTGCACTGATCCCTCTTTCCAGTTACCTCCCCCACTCCTACTTTGATGTCCTTTTTGCTGCTGTTTTGTTTGGTGACCCAATGGGAGCTTGCATGAGGATTGTTGGGAGGAGCTGGGACACCTTTTCAGTGGCTACCCCACTAAAGAAAACGTCACTGCCTCTGCTATCTCAGTCCTCAGGGATGGGTGAAGCTCCGAGAGCACCTCTGCCTGCCATGACTGGGTGTTGACAGGCCAGATCTTATTTGTGATCTCAGCTACAATGGGTTCAAGAATGTAACGGCTGAGGCATGCCTAGAAGTCAGCATTCCACACCACTCCCCTTAGGTACACCTCTCTCTCTTTCTCTCTCTCTCTCTCTCTCTCTCACACACACACACACACACACACACACACACACGCACACGCACACGCACACGCACACGCACACGCACACGCACACGCGCGCACTCGTCCTGTCTCTTCTGCTGCAGTATTCCCTAAGCCTTGGAGGGGGTGATAAAGATGTCCCGTTCATGTCAATCACTGGAGAATCACTCGTTCACGGCACTCACACCAACTTAGCTTCTGCAGTTACTGTTGCCCACTGCACAGAGCAGCTCCTCTGACAAAGCTGACACAGCACTAGTGGTGGGCACAAATGTAATTGTTTAGAGGGCACTTTGATGGGCAGGTCCTGTCCATTTGGCAACACGGCCATAGCTTCTGCACTAGGACCTAGGACCTCCCCAGCCATGGGCTTTTAACCAGCTCACAGAGTCAGACAGGAACCCCCCTCCTGTGGAGCAGGCCCCCTACCCAGTATGGGAAAACAGTTGGTTACCCCCACAACAGACTTGCCCCTGCTGCGCCAGTGGGCACATCTCTCGTCGGGCTGCAGCGTTTACACCCAGACTTAACTGAGCAGGACTTGCTGACACTTCTCTCCCAGCAGCCTACAGAGCCCCTCTCTGCAGTACAAGGGCAGGCAAAGGTGAAGCATCCAGCTCAGTTCCATTGTGACTTCTCTGTGTCTAGCAAAAAGGCCGTATGGTGTCTCCAGCAACCTTGGAACTCCGACGGACACCCAGCAGCAGCGGCACTTGCCTGTATTGCTGTGGAGGTTTCCCTGACCCAGCACTCGCGAGGCAGAGCCAGGCAAATCTCTGTGAGTTCAAGGCCAGCCTGGCCTACAGAGCGAGATCCAGGACAGGCACCAAAACAACACAGAAAAACCCTGTCTCCAAACACCAAAAACAAAACAAAACAAAACAAAACAAAAACCACTGTGTGCTCTTTACCCTGAGCATCTCCTGAACCCCACACACACTGTTTTTAATTACAATGGACTTGGACCAGAAAATAATGTCAACAATCAAGCTTTAAAAGAAAACAGGGGCTGGAGAG
The DNA here is from genome assembly GCF_049852395.1 of Peromyscus maniculatus bairdii. Lineage (NCBI taxonomy): Eukaryota > Metazoa > Chordata > Mammalia > Rodentia > Cricetidae > Peromyscus > Peromyscus maniculatus. Next base: position 56,436,285 of record NC_134874.1, read on the forward strand.
ATGGCTCAGAGGTTAAGAGCAGTGGTTGCTCTTCAGAGGTTCTGAGTTCAATTCCCAGCAACCACATGGTGGCTCACAACCATCTAAAACGAGATCTGATGCCCTCTTCTGGCCTGCAGGCAGACATGCACACAGAGCACTGTATACATAATAAATAAACAAATTTTGAAAAAAGAAAACAAAGTCTGGAGAGATGATCCATCAGTTAAGAGCACTAGCTGCTCTTCCAGAGGACCCAGGTTCAATTCTCAGCACCCTCATGGCAGCTCACAGCCCTCAGTAACTCCAGTTCCAGGGATCCAAGACCTTCTTTTGGCCTCAGAGGACACTGTGCACACACAGTACAGGTACACAAACATATGCAGGCAAAACACTCTTACACAGAAATAAAAAAAAAATACATCATTGTATTAATGAATGAATAGGAGTAGAGCTGGAGCTGGGCGGTGGTGGCACAGGCCTTTAATCCCACCACTCGGGAGGCAGAGGCAGGTGGATCTCTATGAGTTCGAGGCCAGCCTGGGCTACAGAGTGAGTTATAAAAATAGAGCAGCAAACTAAACAGTGGCAGAAACCCTACCCAGTATGTTCAAAGTGTCCTGTTAGATTCCCAGCAGCAAAATAAATAATCTATAGAGTGCAGCCCTGGGGAGACAGAGGCAGGTGAAGCTCTGTGAGTTTGAGGCCAGCCAGGTCTATAGATTGAGTTCCAGGCCAGCCAGCGCTACATGGTGAGACACTTTAAAAAACCAAACCAAACTAAACCAAATTCTCTGTTGGACACACCCCAAGAGGCTAAGAAAAAAATAAATAAAATTAGAAAGTGTTAAATAAAAATTAAAATATGTAAATAAAATAACATCTTATGAGATGCAATTCCTATTAAAGACAATAGGAAAAATAACTTTAAATGTATAGATTAGGAATGAGGCTGAAAATTATTAAGCAATGACATAAAGGAAGAAAAATGAAATTCAAAGATGCTAGAAAGTAATGCACAGAATCAATAGTCAATACACACTAAGCCAGTGGAACCGATTCCTTAAAGAAAACTAAATGAATGAATCAGGAGCCAAGAATGGTGGTTCCAATCTGAAATCCAGCACTTGGGAGTTTGATGAAAAGGGAGCTGAGTTTGAGGGCAGCCTGGGCTACCCAGGGAGTTTCTAGTCTAGCCCAAGCTCTACAACAAAAGTCTGCTTCAACAAATCGTTTACATATGAGTGCAACAATAAACGGATCTAACAACACAATGAGCACAATGAAAGATGAATCATCCCAGGAATGTGTGATTTGACAGCTGAAAATCCATATCATCCGTCACATTGACAGCACGGGAGAAAAATCCCAAGAGTTTCAGAAAAACCACTTCATAAAATTTAATTGCAACTAGGGACTGGAAAGATGGCTCAGCGGTTAATATTGCTGCTGGTCATGTAAAGGACCTGCACTAAGGTTCCCAGCACCCATGTCTGGCAGCTCACAACCGCCTGGAACCAGCTCCAGGCAATCTGACAGGCTCTCCTGGCTTCCAGGGCACCTGCACACATATAGCATATCCCCACGCAGTGACACACATATATATGTAGCTAAAAATGAATCAATAAACTAGAAGTGAAATCATATTTAACATAGTAAGTTATATCACACACTTCTAGGACATGGTGTATGTGCCACCGAAGTTTTGAAAACCTTTCATTTGAAATCAGGACATGGGAATTGCCTGCAACATTGTACTGGAAGTCCTGATCAGAATAATAATAAAAAAAAAAAAAAAGGAAAGTTGAAAGGATGAAATAAAACAAAAGATCTGCAAATGAATGAGGAGGCCTGCTGGTGCATACCTGTAATTCCAGCTACTCCAGAGGCTAAGGCAAGAGGGTCGCAAGTTCAAGGCCATCCTCAGCAACTTAAAAAGATTCAAAGTTTAAAAATTTGTGCATCTAAAAATATACACATTAGTCCTAGAAAACACTGTTTGTTATAGGCCAGTAGTGGAGGAAATGCTGGATCAGGTTCATCAGAGGAACAGAACTCATAAAATGAATACATATTACAAGAGGATTTCTCAGACTTGCATACATGATTTGGGCTGGGTAGTTCAACAATGGCTGCCTTCACGCTACTGAGGCTGAGAGCCTGGTAGCTGCTCAATCCAGAGAACAGGTGCTAAAGGCCTGGAGGATTCCTGGAAAGCAGCTGATCTTCAGCCTGTGTTGGAAGACTGAAGAAGCTGTGATCTGATGTCAGCAAAAAAGGGCAGCGGGATCTGCAAAGTGACTGAACTGGAGAGCATGACCAGAAGACAACCAGAAGGCAAGCAGGAAAAGTTCATGGGCTTCCCCCGGGAACCCCTTTGATCTAGTTGCCAACAGAAGCCACTGACCATATTTAGACTGGGTCTTCCAACTTCACTCCACCTGATCAAGTCAGTCCCTTCTAGGTGGGCCTAATGGTTTATCTCTTAGCTGATTGTCGATCCAGTTAAGTTGGATGACCAACATCAACCATCCCAAATACTAATGCTTGTGAAGTATAAGGTGGATAAACAATTGTGTAATACATTCATCTGCAGAATACTATATGCCAGTAATTATTGCTATATGAGCAACATAGGTGAATCTCATGAACATGATGTTAAGGGAAAGAAACTAGAGCAGAGTTCATCTTGCAATATGCCACTGATAAACGAGTGGAGATGGGCAAACCCAGTCCATGGTATCAGAAATTAGGATGTTGGCTGCATTTAGAAGGGAAAGGAGAACTTTTGGAAGGGAATGTGCAGAAGTGGGATATTAAGTGTGTTTTTAAAAGTGTGCCTGTTTTGTGATTATTGACCAATACACACCTGTGTGATTCATTTTACTATAAATGATATACCACACTACAAAAGCCTCCAAAAAGTAAACAACAAAAAAAGTAATAACAGAATGGGAATTAGGAAAGTCTTGTGACAATACACATGGAAGACATTAAAAGGTCTCTGTGCCGTATGTGATGATGTGTGCCTTCAATCCCACGCTCCAGAGACTGAGGAAGGAAGAAAGAGTGAGAGGGAAAGACAGGAAGAGGGGGAAGGACAGGATGGAAGAGAGACAAAAAAGAAATAAAAAAGTTACCACCTTTATTCTAAGTGGTTAGCAGTGTCATGTTGTGAGGGCCTAGACTTGACTTTCCAGGCTCCATCTTAGGGAAAGGGCCACCATCTCAGACCACTTGCTGTACTCGGTTCTCAGGAATGTGCCATGACAACTGAACAGATACAGGGCAGTATCCTCCTGCAGACATTCTGTCTGCGGTTTATGGCTCTTGAAGATATCTAGATGATCCTGCTGAGCAGTCCAGATAATCCTGTTCAGCGGGTTGTGGTTTCCCAATGGTTTCAAATGTGGTTTCGCACCCAAAGTCTAGACCAACATTTTTAAAAAATCACCTTGCCCCATATCCCTTCTACCCAGTCCCAAGCATGTAATCCCGGTGTGTGGTTTTTCTCTATAAAAACTCTCTACACCTGGGCTTGTGGCCGCCACCACATTTCCATCATCTGCCATGCAGTGGCCCAGGTTGAACCTGAATAAAAGGACCCTTGTGTGCTTGCATCGGAAACCGGCTCCTTGGTGGTCTCTGGGGGTTTCGAGAAATGGGTATAACAATGTGTCCTACTTTGCTTTCTGTTGATGTCATAAACACCACTACTAAAGAAGAACTTGGGGAGGAAAGAATTATTTTATGTTCCACTTCCAGGTCACAGTCCATCACTGAGAGAAGTCATGGCAGAAGCCATGGAGGAAAACTGCTTACACTTTGCTCCCTGGCCTCTGCTCATCTTTCTTATATAGTCCAGGACCCCCTGCTTAGGGAAGGAACAGCCACGGTGAGCTAAGCTGGCCCACATCAATTAGCAATCAAGAAAATGCTTCCCCAGGCCAGTAATCAAGGCAGTCTCCCAGTTGAGACTTACTCAGATAACTCTGGGCTGTGTTGAGTCGACAGCAGAAGATAACTAGATCCTATGTTCACTTTGTGGCGGAGCCAGTCTCCAGATCTGCTTTCACCTTGAAAAACTGAAACTGTGTTTATTAAACAAAAATCCACTTAGCAGGACCGCGTTCCCCTCCTCAGGGCTACTCAAGATTGCAGTGTATGCGATACGCATGTCCTTTGGATGTCTCCTTCAGGGCATGTTTGGCTTGCTCCCACCTTTTGGCTGTTATGAGTAGTGCTGCTGTGAATGTGTGTATGAGCATGTCTTTCCGAGACCTGGCTTTCTGGTCTTGGCAAACTTCTGGATCACATTATTATGGCAGCATGTGGTAGAAGTTGCCATACTTCTTCCTACAGCACTGGCACTCTGGGTTCCATATCGCCACACCCTTTCCCATACAGTGCTCTCTGGTGTTTTGATAGAAGCCATCCTAACAGGTGGGATTTCAAGGTGAAGGTTTTTAGTTTGTTTGTTTTTTGAGACAGGGTTTCTCTGTGTAGTTTTGGTGCCTGTCCTGGATCTTGCTCTGTAGACCAGGCTGGCCTCAAACTCACAGAGATCCACCTGGCTCTGCCTCCTGAGTGCTGGGATTAAAGGCATGCGACACCAATGCCCAGCTGGGTGAAAGTATTTTTAAAGAAATTTGTTTGCAATGCTATGAAAATTAATATAAAAATCTCAAAGGAGATTCTTAGCAAAACTTAAAAGCCCAAAAGTGTCTTAAGGGGCCAAAGACCCAGTCAAACCAACAGAAACAGAGTAAGTGAGAGCATTCATTTGAATTGTAGCTTTAAAAATGTTCACCTGACAAATGGGTGGAACTAGAAAGTATCATCCTGAGTGAGGTAACCCAGACTCAGAAGGACGAACATGGTATGTACTCACTCATAAGTGGATACTAGATACAAAGCAAAGGACAATCAGACTGCAACCCATAGACCCAGGTAGGCTATATAGCAGGGGGGACCCTAGGATGACTATGGCTTACCATAAGTTTTTGTTTTACCCAATCATTGGGCAAGCTTTAGTGAAACATTTCACTATTAGGATAACAATTTTGTACTGTAAAAAAATTAAATAAATAAATAACACACCAATAAATAAATAAATGAATAAATAAATATTTGCCTGAACCATGTAACTTGACATCTGTTGTGACCTGAATTTAATTTGAAGACAAGGTCTCACACTGTAGTGTAGGCTGGTCTTAAATTTACTGTCTTGAATTCATGGCCCTCCTCCTGTCTCAACATGAGTGCTGGCATAGACATGAGCCACCATGTCCCACTATGAACTGGAACTTTTTTTTTTCTTGAGACAGTCTCACGTATCCCAGGCTAACCTCTTTCTCTTTCTTTCTCTCTCTCTTTTTAAAGATTTATTTATTATGCATACAATGTTCTGCCTATATGTGTCCCTGCAGGCCAGAAGAGGGCACCAGATCTCATTACAGATGGTTGTGAGCCACCATGTGGTTGCTGGGAATTGAACTCAGGACCTCTGGAAGAACAGTCAGTGCTCTTAACCTCTGAGCCATCTCTCCAGCCCCCCAGGCTAACCTCTTATTTGCTGTGTAGCTGAGGATGACCTTGTGCTGTGGAATCATCCTCTTGTACACTGAAAAGATCTGTCACTTGAATTGGTTTAATAAAACACTGATTGGCCAGTAGCCAGGCAGGAAGTATAGGTGGGGTGACCAAACTAAGAATGTTGGGAAGAGGAAGGGCAGAGTCAGGAGTCTCCAGCCAGATGCAGAGGGAGCAGGAGATGAACGTGCCATGCTAATAAAGGTGCTGCCATGTGACAGTACCTTTATTAGTATGGCACATGACATGAGCATAAATAAGGAATATGGATTAACTTAAAATGTAAGAGCTTGTTACTAATAAGCCTGAGCTATAAGCTGAGCATTTATAATTTATATTAAGCCTCCAAGTCAATTATTGGGAAGTGGCTTCTGAGTATTTGGGAACAGGTGGGAGGGAGAGAAATGTCTATCTACAACCTTGAACTTCTGATCCTCCTGCCCCCACCTCTGGAGTGCTGGAAATATAGGCATGTACCATCATGTCCAATTTTATATGCTGCTGTAGATCAAACGCAAAGTCTCATGCATGTTAGGCAAGCACTCTGCCAACTGAAGTATATCACCAACCCTGGCAGTTCTGTTTTGTTGAAAGGGAGAAGTCATAGTGTTAGGCTCTGCAAGAAGTCCTACAAAGGACCACCATCCACATATGCAATCAACAAGAGCATTTAGTGCTTGAGAGCAAGAGTTCCAGCATTCTGGGACTGCACATCTGACACAAAGGCAAAATGGTGACCTCAAGAGACACTCACAGGCACCTTTTATACATAGCTAAGGGGAGTTGTAGGGACAGTTAGGTCATCTCAGATATGACTGGTTAAACAAGCAGCAGTTACGTTAATATATCTCTGTTTGTTTGTTTGGTTGGTTGGTTGGTTGGTTTTTCGAGACAGGGTTTCTCTGTGTAGCTTTGGAGCCTGTCCTGGATTGCACTCTGTAGCTGGCCTCGAACTCACAGAGATCCACCTGCTTCTGCCTCCCAAGTGCTGGGATTAAAGGTGTACGCCACCACTGCCTGGCCATTAATACATCTCTGATTGGCTAAGGTTAGCAGGGACTGGCTAGGGTTACAGTTTTACCATCTTTGGTCAAGTTTGGTCAAGTTCCAAAGGTGGGTAGAGGATTTGTCCCTATATGGTCACTGCCTTGAGATACTGTAGGGGATGGCCCAAGCTATCTTGGTACATGCTATCTCCCTCATTACTGCTGTCAGGGGCTTTGAAGATTGTCCATTGTTCCTGGTTCTTTCAGAAACAGCTTGCTCGGTCTCAGGAAACTGAAACTGAGGCCTGATCTCTGAGAGAAGACTGACAGGCTGTTATGGCGTCTGCTCAGCTCTCTCAATAGCAGCCATTCTGAATAGGTGGAATGGAATATTTTGTTTCTGAGGCAGGGTTTTACCATGTTTCCTTGGTTGTCCTGGAACTCATTCTGTGGACCAGGCTGGCGGTAAACTCTCAGATCTGTCTCCTGAGCTCTGGGATTAAAGGTGTGTGCCACCACTGCCTGGCATGAAATGGAATCTTAATGTAGTTTGATTTGATTTGCATTTTCCTAATGGATAGAAATGTTGAGCATTTGTCATATATTTATTCGTTATTTGAACTTTTATTTTTTTAATTTTAAAATTGTGTGTGTGTGTGTGTGTGTGTGTGTGTGTGTGTGTGTGTGTGTATGGTACACGAGGCCAGAAGAAGGGCATCAGATGCCCTGGAGCCAGAGTTATAGGAAGGTGTAAACCACCCAGTGTGGGTGCTGTGAACCAAACTCAGATCCCTTGGATGAGCAGGAAGTACTCTTAACTGCTGAGCCATCTCTGTAGACATACCATTTCTACCTCTTTGGAGAGAGTCTGTTCAGATCAGATCATTTGCCCATTCATTTACTGGACTATTTAATTTTTAATAACTTTTTAAATCTTTTTTTTTTTTTGGTTTTTCGAGACAGGGTTTCTCTGTGTAGCTTTGCGCCTTTCCTGGAACTCACTTGGTAGCCCAGGCTGGCCTCGAACTCAGAGATCTGCCTGCCTCTGCCTCCCTAGTGCTGGGATTAAAGGTGTGCGGCACCACCGTCCGGCTAAATCTTTTGTATATGTTGAATTAATCATTTTTTTTTTTCAGATAAATAACTGACAACATTTCCCTCTATTAGGATTTCTCTTTATTTTAATGTTTCCTTTTCTGTGGAGGAACTTCTTAAATTTAGTTCTATTTATAAATTCTCACTTTTATTTCTTGAGCTATTGGAATTCTATTAATAAGAATTCTTGGACCTATAGCTTAATGAGTTTCCCCTTTTGTTCTAGTACTTTCAGATTTTAAGATTTTTTGTTGTTGTTGTTTGTTTTTCAAGACAGGGTTTCTCTGTGTAATAGCCCTGGCTGTCCTGGAACTCTCTCTGTAGACCAGGCTGGCCTCGAACTCACAGAGATCCACCTGCCTCTGCCTCCTGAGTGTTGGAATAATGGGTTGCCACCATTACCTTGCCCAAATTTTAAGATTTTCAATGTCATCAAGTTATGTGATTTAATAAAATTATGGAATTGTAATAAGCACAGCTGTCATGAAGATTTTTAAAGAAGTAAAACCATGAACTGTACGCCCTGGACATCTGCTGCCCTGTGTTTAACACCAGTCAGCATGATGAGTCAGTTACTTACGAGAACTTCTAATGTAATAATCCAGCATGTCAATTATGAGAAACTGGGAAATGAGCAAAATTAAAATATGAAAATGAAATTGTTATGATAGTACAGCACAAGATACTTGGCTCTTCCTTCCTTCCTTCCTTCCTTCCTTCCTTCCTTCCTTCCTTCCTTCCTTCCTTCCTTCCTTCCTTCCTTTCTTTCTTTCTTTTTTACAGAGCTGAGGATTGAACCCAGAGCCTTGAGCTTGCTAGGCAAGCGCTCTACCACTGAGCTAAATCCCCAACCCCACCCCCCCTTTTTTTTAATCAACTTTATTACATCTTCAAGATCCCTGTCATGTATTAACGACCATGTCCTCTCTATTCGCTTAGCCTTTCCCATGAATGTCTCCCTGTGTTAGTCACTTGTTGCTGACACAATGGGACACAATGGGAGCAGGAGGACTTACCTGACGCAGAAGTCACGAGTGTCCATCGAGAGGAGGGCATGGAGGAGCAGACCGTTCACACCTCGGTGGACAAGAAACACAGGAGACAAAATTTGAGTCTTAGAGGACTGTATTTGGTCAGGGAAGGTACTCAGTGGTTAAAATGCTTGTTGTGAAAGCCAGAGGACTCCATCCAGTTGAGATCCCCGGCGCCCCTGCGGACGCTGCGTGGGCATGGCGGTCAGCCAGTAATTCCAGCCAGAGCAAGCTGGCTAGTGAGACAACACCCCGGAGCTCTGGGTTTGACTGAGAGCTCCTGCCTCACTGAATAAGGTAAGGAGAAACAAGAAAATTCCCACCAACCTCAGTTCTCCACCCGAGTCTGCATGCATACCACACATACTTTAAAAAAAAAAGATAATTAATTTACTATTTTCTCATTGTTGTGACCAAACACCTGACCCAGGAGCAACTTAAGGCAGGAAGGGAACTGTGGTTTACAGTTCAAGAAGGGCTGTGTCGTGGCAGGGAAATGATAAGATAATGCAGAAGCTTGAGGCAGCTGGTTACATTTATCAGTAGTCAGGAAGCAGAGGGCAGGAAATGCAGCCAGGCTAGAAAACCTGTCTCCAGCCGGGCTGCAGCTCCTTAAGGAGCCATAACATTCCGCAATAGCGCCACCCAGCGGCACCCAGTGTTGAACTGCATGAGCTTAGGGGAGGTGGGGGGTGGAGTTGCGGGCGCGGGGGAGGGCATTTAACAGTCAAACCACAGGAAACATTTAATTCATGTTTGTTTTGTTTTTGTTTTTAAAGAGAGGGAGGGATCTAGTGGCCTTCCACTCTAAGCAGACACCCAGTTTTCCCACCACCATCTGTTGACGTTTGCTTTGATCAGTTTTCGGCACTTTGGTCAAGGATCCGACGGCTGGCGCTGCGTTTCTCTATTTTGGGGCCATTCCGTTGCAGGCATACATATGTTTGTTTTATGCACTAGCCAGGCTGGTTGTGTTAGTGTGGTTCTGCAGTGTGGTTGAAGCTGGGTATTTGATACCTTTAGCATGGGCCTTCCTGCTGTTTGGGCTATTTGGAGTCTTTGTGCTTCCGTATAAATTTTACGATTTTTTTTCTTTTATGAATAACGTCATTGGTATTTTGATGGCAATGCCATTTAATCTGTAGATTGTGTATTGCAAATATGGCCATTTTAAGAATAGCCATTCTTCCAATCCATGAAGGAAGCACGTGTTTTTTGTTGTTGTTAAGTTTTGTTTTGTTGTTTGTTCATTTTTTTCGAGACAGGGTTTCTCCGTGTCACAGCCCTAGCTGTCCTGGAACTCACTCTGTAGACCAGGCTGGCCTTGAACTCACACCTAGCTCTGCCTCCCAGAGTGCTGGGATTAAAGGCGTGTGCCACTACCGTAGCCCAAGGGTGTTTCCTTCTTCTAATGTCATCTTTATTTTCTTCCTTCAGGGTTAACTTTCACCTCTCCAGTTTTCTAAGTGTTTTCTGGTTTTGCTAGGGATTGAGCCCAGGGCCTTGTGCATGTAAGGCAAGTGGTTTACTGCTGAGCTATTCCTGTGGTATGCCCAGATTGTGAGACCCCCAAAAGACCACCACAGAGACCAAATCCTGTATGTAAAAGCAGAGAGTCTTTTTTTTTTTTTTTTTTTAAATGCTGAATGCTGTTTATTGAAGGAGGGAAGAGGTCTTAAATACAGGTTTACAGCACAATGGGAGAACCCCGGAGGGCAGAAGTTCACTACTGATGTTTTACAATCTTGCATCTAAGCTGTTAACGACCATTATGTAGGATACACAGACAAGGAACTTCCCTTAAGCATTCAGGAGGGTAAAACCCAGGAGGGAATTAGCCTAGGGAGGATATCAAGATCAGGGTCAGCAAGCAAGGCAACAGTTACCCAAAAGGGGGGAAGGCAGGGCTCTACAGGTCCCCCTTTTACTAATAAATGAGCTTCTGACTTAGGTTGCATGGGACATCAGCAGGTCACCTTACCCGTCATGGAGAGGCCTGCCCAGACCACACAGATGCTCTGTCTTAGGTTGGTGAGCGCCCCCTAGGCATTACCCATCAAGCAGACAGTCTTTATTCAAGCCTGAGTTTGGTGTCTCTGCCCTACACAGTGGTGAGAGCAGAGAGCCCTGAGCCCGGGCCAGGTAGGGTTTTTATCATAGTGGAAGTTGGGGTGAGGGGATTTCCAGGGTTCAGAACCCTCACTGGCTGATATTTGTCTAGGGGTGTCTGTAAAAGGGGAACAGGTATGTGCTAGGCTCAGGAACATCTGGTAATCTTATCTAATCTTAATGGTTGGATGTTTGGGATGTCAGGTGCTTCCCCTTAGATGCTGGCCCATCCCTGGGTGGAGTCAGGTTATGGCTTTTCCGGGATCCAGGTAGTACCTGCCAGTAAACCTGTCACAGAAGCTGTGACCAGGCCCCTAAGCCTGTCTTGGCAGCTGTGTGGTCAAACTGGTGTAGTTTTTTTTTTCATTAATTGTATTGATTTATTACATTCATGATATTATATCCTGATAGCACTATCCATTTGTGGGGTCTTTCCATCACACAAAACAGAGATTCTGTACTTGGGAAATCATTGCTCTATATTCCTTTCTTCTCTATCTTGAGATAACGGCTGATCTTTCTGTCTCTGTGAATTTGTATGTTCTATATATTTCATGTAATACAATTCTATAGTATTTGTCCTTTTTTTAAATGTAAAAACATTTTATGTACAACTGCAAGAGAAATAATACTCTGATAGCCTGAACATAAAAACAGGTTATAATTTTAAAGTCCAGGGTTATTTTAAACAGTAAAATATTTTCTCTGTAGAAAAAAATTTTTTTTCTGCTATTGTGAATGGGGTTGTTTTCCTGATCTGTTTCTTCATGAACTCATTACTGCTTATGAAAAGATGTTGATTTGGAATAGTGCTACTTCGCTGTACTTCTCTACTCTACGGTCTTCTGGTGGAGTCTTTAGGGTTTGCTAAGTCTAGCCACGCTGTTTGCAACGAGGTGGGGGGGAAATCTTGGCTCCTCCCTTTCCTATCTGTGTCCTTATTTCTTTCTCTTGCCTAATTTGCTTTGGGTAAAATTTGAAGTGCCATATAGAATAAACGTGGTAGCAAGAGACACCCTTAGCCTGGCAGTGGTGGTGCAGGCCTTTAATCCCAGCATTTGGAAGGCAGAGCCAGGTGGACCTCTGAATTCAAGTAGGCCAACCAGGTCTACATGGTGAGTTCCAGGACAGCCAGGGCCACACAGGGAAACCCTGTCTGGGGTGGGGAGGTGACAAAAGACACGCTTGCCTTGTCCCTGGTTCTCGAGGAAATGTTCTCAGCTTTCTCCTGTTTGGTAAAATATTAGCTGCGAGGTGTGAGTTCGTTCCATCTTAGGCTTTGTTAGACTGATCTGTGCTGGCTGGTGTTCTGTGAACTTGACAAAAGCTACAGTCATTTGGAAGAAGGAGCCTCAGCTGAGAAAATGTCCCCACCAGATTAGCCTACGGGCAAACCTAAAGGACATTTCTTGTTTAGTGATTGATGGTGGGAGGGCCAGCTCACTGTGGGTGGTGCCTTGCCTGGGCAGGTGGTCCTGGGTTCTTTTTTAAAGTAATTAATTAATTAATTTGTGGAGCTGAGGATCCAACCCAGGGCTTTGCACTTGCTAGGCAAGCACTCTACCACTGAGCTAAATCCCCAACCCCGGTCCTGGGTTCTATCAGAAAGCAGGCTTAGCAAACCACGAGGAGCAAGACAGTAGGCAGCACCCTTCCGCGGCCTCTGCATCAGCTCCTGCCTCCAGGCTCTTGTTGGAGTTCCTGTCCTGACTTCCCTGGATAATGGGCTACAAACTGTAAGATGACATAAGCTCCTTCCCAAGTTACTTTCGGTCACGTGTTTTATCGCAGCAATAGGAACCTAAGTAAGACCTGAGGCAAGAGCCTTCTATACTGAGTTCTTCAGGGTTTTTGTCATGAAGAAAAGTTGAGCAATAAACATCAAGGCTTTTGGAGCATCTACTGAGATGATATGGTTTCAAATAACTTTTATCCCTGATTTTGTGTTTTATAATTACGCTTATTGTCATGTTGAACCACCCATGGGCTAAAACCAACTTGGTCATCATGTATGAGTTATGAATATGTTGCTAAATTCTGTTTTCAAGTATCTTTCTGTTTGTTTGTTTGTTTGTAAGTATCTCAATTGAGGAATGTTGCATCTGTATTTATGAAGGGTATTGTTAGAAAGTTTTGTTGATGGTCTTTTTGGGTCAGGTTTTTAACAGGATAATAGCGTTTGTAGATTGGAGTTTGGAAACATTCTTTCACTTTCTATTTTACAGAAGAGTGTGAAGAGCACTGATTCTAGGTGTTTGTTTGTTTGTTTAAAGGTCTGACAAGATTTGGTGGTGGATCTTTCCAGTCCTGGGCTTCTGTTGAAAAACTTTTCATAATGCTTTGCTCTCATTGATTACTATTGACTTATTTAAGTTTCTTTATTATCATCACATTTGAATTTCAGTATGT